>NC_142931.1:4358470-4403470 GCF_046866305.1 Octopus bimaculoides
GCCATGTCATCACCAGTCACCTCTTTTCTGTGCCTTCTCCTCGCTATGTTGTCATGGTCACCCCTATTCTGTGCACTCACCTAGACAAAAACCTCTCTATCACCTCACTCACACCAGCCTCAATTTTTCTAAAGGGCTTATCCCAACACATCTTTGCCACTGTCTCCCTCATTGTCACTCTCTTTATCTCACTCTCTAACTCACCCTTCTCCCTTTTCCAACTGGGGTATCTACATATCTGCTCTACAGTAAGACACCTACACCTGTCTTTCTGTACCTTTAATCTCTCACCTACTTGCACAAAGCACCCTCACCTCAATACTACTCCCTCCTCCCAGCCGAGGGGAGTTTGTCTTGCAAGTTACATGGTGACCCTGTTGATGTTGGTGCCATGTAAAGAGCGCTGGGGCTGGCATCACATAATAGCCGTGTTGAGTCGTTCCATCTGTTGAACATAGAGTTCCGCATTGACCGCTTGGTTCCATTCAAGCAATTCGTAATGGATAATCCCTTCCCAGTCCTACCATATGCACAACATCGTTTTACATGGATGAAGATTTTGTTTCACGTGTTGTGTCACTTGTTTACCAGGGCTAAGAAATTCCTTACGCTGCTTCATATTGATGTACAGGCACCAGTTTTCGTCACCAGTAATGATTCAGTAAAGAAATCGTTGCTTGTGTCCATGAGTTGATTTTTGTTGTTGTCACTTAAAGCATGCAGAACCCATGCTCCATACTTCTGAACCTTTCCCATCGAGTGAAGATGCTTCTCTATAGCAGTGTAGGAGCATTCTCTTGTCATTTGACGAGAACTTTCGTGCAAAAGTTGGTTTAATCGCTCTTCATTGAACTCAACTGGATGGCCAGAACGAGGTGCGTCTTTGAGGTAAAAATTTCCATTTTTGAACTTGGCATACCAATCACAAGCAGTTCATTCAGCTATGGCACCCTCTCCATACACAGCACAAATGTCGGCGAGCAGCTTTTGCAGCCTTAGAACCTTGATTAAAAGCAAAAAGAAGGAGGTGTCGAAAATGCTCGGTTTTCTTAACTTGACATTCCATTTTAATGATCTGAAAATAAACAAAAATTAACAAAAATTAACTAGAAAAAAACAAAATAGATTCCAAAATGATTCAAAAATAGAATTCTCAAAAAAATTAGATTCCAAAACTTAAAAACGCAATAAATTCCAAAATTTAAAAAAAACAGCAAGAACTTAGTTGCCAACCCAATAATAATGTTATTCCTGTTCTCAGCCATTTATAAACACTAACAGATCCACTATCATGAACTTCATACATTTTAAGTTTAAGGGCAATCCCTACTTTTTAATCTTAGCTGGATGGAATCGGTCTTGAGAAATAAATAATTTTGCAATATCTGCACCACAGAAAACCTGGAAGTCTTCTTTTCCCAGAGTTCCCCGATTGAACAAACGCTGAATTCTTTTCATCCTTCGTGCACAAGATACCTCTAAGGCATTTTAAACCTGACAACTATTGAGGCTACTAATCAATGAATATAACTACTTTCCTTCCGTCAGACACTAGTCTTGATTCACTATTTTGTATTCATTAATTTATATTTTATGTAACCAATAACTAATTGATTATTGTCTTTCTTTCGTTAGTTGTGATCCATTTCATGATTTTATGCCATTATCTATTATTCTATATCATGTGTTAAATTTTATACATGATAACACATCTTACATTTACAAAACTAACTTTCACACCACATATAACGTTGCCTTTATAGCGCAGTCAATTATTAATTTGCACACGTTTTGATCAATCATATTATGTACTACATTATACCACTTAATTTATATTAATTCATATAATTTTTTATCCTTTGAATCCATCAATCTTAATTATTTTAATATCACTATTTCTACCTCTCTCTGTCGGTTCATTGGTTTTCTATTTGCTGATTGACTGTTATTTTCTACCTTGTCACTTTTTTGTTTTTTTGGTGGCTTGGTGTTCAGTTTTCTTGTCTCATCCATTGATGAGGAGTGGGAGAAGATAAACAATTTTCATTTTGTTGTTATATTTGCATATTTACTGAATTTATCTATTTAATGATGGTGGTTTGAACGTTTCTTTTTTTTTTTTGGTCAGTTTCTGATATCATATTGTGTTTGTGAATATTGATGTCATCGAAGGTTGATTTGGTTGGTGAGAATATTATTTCCATCAAAACTTGGAAATCTTAATGATTTGTTTGTTTGTGATTGAATTTAACTGTAAAAGTAATTAAGGAGATATTTATTTCTAGAGGAGTTTGCAAGTGGGTTTTCATGGTTGAGCGGTTTTTGCTAATGTTCTTTGTTTTGGTCAGGAATGAAGACTTCTTTACTGGGTAGGCAGTTTGGAATGGCTTCTGTTCCACTTGTAAAAGATTGTTGTTAGTTTACAGCATAGGTTCTCAAAGTGGGTGCTACCGCCCCTCCAGTGGGTGTTCAGAGGGTCCAGGTGGGCACTGGTGTCTAAGGGGGTGGTGCAGGGGTGGGTGGAGAAAAGGAGGCATTGGGAAGAAGGCAGTGGATTGGAGGACACTATGAATTTATAATAATATTATTATAGTATTGTCTACAAATTATATAATATTATATTAAATATCAAATGATTCATAGTATATATAGATTAATAAATCATCATCATCATCGTTTAACGTCTGCTTTCCATGCTGGCATGGGTTGGACGGTTTGACTGGAGACTGGTGAGCCAGATGGCTGCAGCAAGCTCCAATCTGATTTGGCATGGTTTCTACAGCTGGATACCCTTTCTAATGCCAACCACTCCGAGAGTGTAGTGGGTGCTTTTACATGCCACTGGCACGTGGGCCAGTCAGGCGGTACTGGCAACGGCCAAAATATTTATTTATGCATAAAAATAGGGGTGGGGGCGCTGAGGGCATTATGTGGCCATGAGGGGGGGGGGGCGTTAGCCCCAAAAGTTTGAGAACCTCTGGTTTGCAGCATATGTTTCTTGTATCATAAAAAATCTTTGGATATGTTTGTGTGTTGTAGTTAGAGCTTGTTTTTTTTTGTTATCTTTTGTATAGACCATCTGATTTAGTATGTTTGTTTCTGTGTGTGTGTGTGTGTGTATGTGTGTGTGATTGTTGAGTGGTTTTTGCTTTTGTTTTTTGAATTTTGTTTTGATTAATGATGAAGGGTGCTTTATGAGGTGGAGGTTTGTTGTGGTTTAATGAGGTTGTCCATTAAACTAATTAAAGAATTTTCCTTATTTATCATGTATTATTTGAATGATAGATCTTAGGGGTGTGTGTATGTGTGTGCATATATTGTGGTCAAGGATTTTTGTATTTTGTGTATTAGTATAGTTCAGTATGTGAGCGTGTTTTGGCAAATGCTTATTTCTAAATTATTTTTGTGTATGCGTGTGTAGTGTATCATGTTTAATTTGAGTTGGGTATTTATGGTTTGATTCTTGTGGCAGTTATTTTTGGTTGATATGTCTAGAAGAGCTGTAAGTTCCAACAAAACTGCATGAAGGAGATGTAAAACCTTTATATTAGGGTGAAGACAGCATGTCTTGAAGCCTAGCAACTCAGAATAAAAACTGACACAATGTAGTCGGAACATTTTACTCTTCTTAGAAATTTCTCTCATATGGGTGGAATGGTAAAGTGTACTCAATCCATGTTATAAAGTGTCTTGTGATGGGAAAAACAACTTAGCATTAGATCCAAATCCATGAAAATCCCTAATTGCATACACAAGGCTAACATCTACCATATTAATGCTATGAATGCTAATGGAGTGTTCAGGTGGAAACAACTGGCCATTTGTGAATAATAGTGGAGTGTTAAGATGGAGATATCTGGCCATCTGTGAATAATAGTGGAATGTTGAGGCGGAAGCATCTGGCAATCTGTGAATAATAGTGGAGTGCTGAGGTAGAAACATCTGGCAATCTGTGAATAATAGTGAAGCATTAAGGTGGAAACATCTGGCCTACTGTGAACAATAATGGAATGTTGAGGTGAAAACATCTATCACCCCACTTCATTTCAAAGCCACAAGTAACCCCTTTTTGTCTCTGTCAGGTGCAAAACTTCACAGACACAACTAACAACTTTGCTCAGGTATATTGCAGAAGTATGTTACAAATGTATTTTACAGAGTGATGGGACACTACTTTGTTGATTGAGCAAATAATACACCCATACATAACTATGCAGCACATGTTAATACAGAACAAGAAGCTAAATATTGTTAAAAAAAAAAACAAACAAACATTAATAGAAATACACTAAAAACGTTCTGCTCTGGAATTCTATAACTTCATCTTTTCACCAATATTTCATAATCAGTTGAGGGTTTAATTAATATGCTTTCCTCAATTAGTTTTACCATTGAATAGTGATGTTTAATTTAAACTGGAGAGAGACACATGTTTTTTTATTATCATGTGCTGTGATGGTGATTTTCACTGTCAAAGGGAAAATTTTGGTAACACAATGATTCTTTGCAAATCATGTGAACTGTATTATACACATACAAATATATATGCATGCATACATATATATTTATATACACACACATCTATATGTGTGTGTGTGTGTGTGTACATATGAGCATGTATTTTAATTAGTACGCATTTCATTAAGCCAGCCTCTGAAGTCCACCAATCCTCACCACTTCTTTCTCTGATATCCTCACCATTTCTAAACACAATAAATGTTAGAAATATTGCTTAAACAACAGTTGCCATCTTTTGTGTTTTGCAATATTCCAACACAAATCAATTTGTTGCTAAGGAAAAAAAAATGACCTAATAACGCATTTCCCTTTGTAAACACATTCAGATCTGATGTGTGTTTATTTGTATTTACTTGTGTGTTTGTGTGTGGGTGTGTTTTTATGTGTGGGTGTACGGGAGTTTGCAAACTCACCACTCTTACATTTGTTGTTATAATGTAGTTGAACTAACGCTAAGAAGCATTACCCTCAAACCATTTGGGACGTTCCACACAAAAGAAGGATACCAGTCACTTGGTGATGCAGCAAACTTAAAGTTGCATCCTGGTTATATATCATCACCATCATTGTCATCACCATCATAATGTCATCATGCTGGCATGGGTCATGCAAAATGTTTTGAAGTAGGTTTTCTACAGCAAGATGATATTTTTCCTGATGCCAGTCTTCACCTATTTCCAACTATGGTAATATTTCCCCATGGCTGAAAGGTTGAACATGTTTTCACAGAAGAATGGAAACAATGACAATGATTTTGTACAAACATATATATATATATATATATATATATATATATATATATATATATGAGTGGCTGTGTGGTAAGTGGCTTGCTTACCAACTACATGGTTCCGGGTTCAGTCGCTCTGTATGGCACTTTGGGCAAGTATCTTCTGCTATAGCCTCAGGCCGACCTAAGCCTTTTGTGAGTGGGTTTGGTAGACGGAAACTGAAAGAAACCCATTGTATATATATATATATATATATATATATATATATATATATATATGTATGTATATGTTTGTCCCCCCACCATCGCTTGACGACTGATGCTGGTGTGTTTACGTCCCCATAACTTAGCAGTTCAGCAAAAGAATTCCCTAAAGAGTATCTACATATATATATATATATATATATACAGGATAGTTGGTGTTAGGAAGGGAATTCAGCTGTAAAAATCATGCTGAAACAGACACAGAAGTCTGGTGCAGTCTTCTGCTTAGCCAGCTCCTGTCAAACTGTCCAACCCATGCCAGCAAGGAAGGCGGACGTTAAGCAATGATTATGATGATGATGAAATATATATGTGTGTCTGTGTGTATGTATCTATATATGTGTATGTATGCATATGAGAGAGGGAGAGAGAGAGAGAGAGAGTGTGTGTGTGTGTGTATGTGTGTGTCTCCTTGTCTTGACATTGCATAATAGTCATAAATGATTGTCACTGTTATACGAGCAGTGTCATTTATTTTCCAATATTCTGCCAAAACATGTCTGGCTATGGGAAATTATTACCTTCTTTGGAAACAGGTAAGAATTGGCATCAGGAAAGACATCCAGCTGTACAGAAATCTTCCTCAAATAAACTTTGTCCAACCCATGCCAGCATAGAAAAGTGGATGCTAAATGGTGGTGATGATGATGATGATGATTTTCCATACAGGTAGGAATAAGTCAAAACTTGTTGAAGTGGTTTTCTATAACCAGATCTTCTTCTCTTTCTGATTTTTCCTTGTTTTCAGGTAAGCTCATATCTCCCCCTTATCTTGTGGACAACAAAACAGTTGAACATTCTTTTGCAGAGAATTGTAAAGAAATGACACCGATTCTGGCTTTGTTTGCAATTAGCATACACATGAAGAAGACACAAACTCTCTCTCTCTCTCTCTCTCTCTCTCTCTCTCTCTCTCTCACACACACACACACACATACACATGCATGTATACAGCAAGTTTTTTCCAGCTTTTGTCTGCCAAATTCCCTGAGAAGGCATTGGCCAACCAATAACTTTAGTACAAGACACCAGCCAATAGCATCCATGCACTGGGAACAAACCAATAGCTTCATAACCACAGTCATACCTACACACACACACACGCACACACACACACGCACACACATGCACACACACACGCACACACACACGCACACACCTCTGTTATGTGTAATCTGGATTTGTGATGCGTACGCTGTATTCCTGCATGGTGGGAAACTGGCAGAACCATTAGCATCCTAAACAAAATTCTTAGCAGCAATCCTTCTGGTTTTATGTTCTGAGTTCAAATTCCACTGAAATCGATTTTGCCTTTCATCAGTTTGTGTTCCATAAAATAAGTACCTGTTGAACACTGGGGGTCAATATAATTGAGTGGACCCCTTTGACAAAATGTCAGGCCTTTTGTTTGTTGCAAAAAGAATTATTATCATGAACTACAGAAGTGGTTCCCAGCCTGGGGTCTGCGGACCCCTGGTGGTTTGCAAAGATAGTACTGTGGGGTCCGTGAACTGAATTCAAAATTTCACATATATATTATCATCATCATCATCATCATTTAACATGCTGACATGGGTTAGATGGCTCGACTGGGGTCTGGGAAGTCAGGAGGCTGCACTAGGTTCCAGTCTGATCTGGCAAGGTTTCTACAGCTGGATGCCCTTCCTAACGCCAACCACTCTGAGAGTGTAGTAGGTGCTTTTACGTGCCACCGGCACAGAAACCAGTCAAGGCGGCGCTGGCATCGGCCACATTCAGACGGTGCTTTTTATGTGCCACCAGCATGGGGGTCACCACTACAATTTCCATTTGGTTGTGATTTGATTTGATTTTGATTTTGATGTACTTGACTCAATAGGTCTCCTCAAGCACAGCATGTTGCCCTACGATCCAAGGTACTTTTGACTGATATATGTTACAGCTGTGAACTCATTTTATTTGCTGGGTCTTCACAGTCACAGCATATATATATATACACACACACACATAAGAATAAGCTTATCAAAAGGGGTCCAGGGGGAAACTCATTTAAATAAAAGGGTTGGGAACCACTATGAAATGGTTCAGAACCACTGAACTACAGTATTATCAATACTGTCATTAACTATTGTACATTGTCAACATTATCAATGATATTAGTATAATCAACATTATCATTAACAACAGCATTATCGATATTCTTGTTATCTTCAGTGGTGAATGTCATGAAAGCAATCTGTATGCTATCTATTTTAGCCAACAATAACGATAATCTATAACAGTATATTTTAACTTCAAAGTTAATAATAATAATAATAATAACAACAATAATAGCAATATTAGTTATGCAATCAGCAATTATTTATGAGAAATTAGTAAATATTTTATTCAGTCGTATTTGAAGCAATTTCATTTCATGCTGTCTCGTAAACAGTCATTCACTTTTATAACTTATCCAGTTATCGGTGTCGTCGTGTTTGGAATAAAAGAACCAGAAATATTTGTTATTGTTTAAAAAACAGGAAAACAAAAAACAAAATGACAAGAAACATATTCAAGAAAACCTTGAGTTTATTTTTAATAAACTTTCTATTAATGGTCGACATAAACTAAAATGAAGTCGTTTAACACTTCATCGAGATTATTAGAGTATGTGTGCAGAACTATAGGAATAATAGCTGAGTAATTTTGTCTGAATATTACACACACATACACACACATGCATGCACGCTCATATCACATATACATAGACATACACACATCATAGTGATTTGAAGTAGATATCGTCATTGTTTGCTACAGATTTATATTTCTCTAAGAAATCTTCACATTTAGATGTAGTATTCATCATCATTGTCATCATCACCATCGCTCTCATTATCATCATTGTCATCATTTTCCTTATCATCATCATCATCATCATTTAATGTTTGTGTTCCTGCTGTAATCCTCCAGTATAGCAGTAGAGTTAGTTAGACAAGTAAGACACGGCTATCTATCTGTGACTGACTACTCGACTGACACCTTTGACTGGCTACGTCACAGTATTTGTAATGACTAACACATACCACTTGTCACGTGGAAGGGTGTCCCGTTATTACTATTATCCCCATAACAGTTCCACACTGGCATGAGTTGAACTGTTTGACAGGTTCCACCATATTGGAGGTCTGCTTTGAGCTTCATTACCTGCTTTGGCTTGGCTTCTACAGCTGGATGCCCTTCCTTACACCAGCCACTTTACAGAGTGTGGACTGGGTGCTTTTTACGTGACACTGGCACTAGTAGGGTCACCAAGTAAATTGCAAGATGAGGAAGAAGATTCTATGACTGCAAGATGTTGTAGTAGAGAGGGAGATGTCTTTATGCCTATATTAGTTTAACACAACCACAAACCAAATGAAAATATTCTGTTTGACATTTGATAGAGAATGCAATGCTGTGACTTTGATCTCTTCATGAATTTGAAAATTTAACCAATCAATTGTCATTGCTTGAATATGTGGCCTCTGTAGCACCCCATAGATATGGTAATATAAGGCAGTGAGCTAGAAGAATCGTTACCACACCAGAAAAAGTGCCTGGCAGCATTTCTTCTGACTTTACATTCTGAATTCAAATACTGCCAGTCATCCTTTCAGGGTTGATAAAATATGAACCAGTTGAACTCTGGGGCTTTCACCCTTCTGGTTTCACCCGAGGCCTTAGTAGAAGACACTTGCCCAAGGTGCCACACAGTGGGATTGAACCCAGAACTATGTGGCTGGAAAGCAAGCTTCTTACCACACTGCCGCTCCTGTGTCTAATGATTCTTCCAGTTTGCTGCCTTACATAGTGATTTCAAATTTTGGCACAAGGCCAGCAATTTCGGGAGAGTGGGGCAAGTCAATCACATCAACCCCAGCGCACAACTGGTATATATTTTATCAATCCCAAAAGGACTAAAGACACTGTTGACCTCAGCAGAATTTGAACTCAGAAAAAAAAGACAGATGAAATTCTGCTAAGCATTTCGCCTGGCGGTCTAACAATTCTCCCTTCTTGCTGCCTTAAATAATAATAATAATAATAATAATAATAATAATCCTTTCTAGTATAGGCACAAGGCCAACAATTCTGTTCTTGACTGGGACTTATTTCGTTGACCCCTAAAGAATAAAAGGCAGTGTCAGCCTTGATGGAATTTGAACTCAGAACACAAAGCCAGACAAAATACCGCTAAGCATTTTGCTTGGCATTCTAACAATTCTGCCAGCTCACCACCTTAATAATAATAATGACATATTAACAGTTGTAATGAAGACTAAAATCCCAAATTATGGCAGCGTGGGTACCCCCCCTGCCCCACCCCCACCTCTTTCACCACTAAAAAAGAGTGCACACATGATGACATCAAGTACAGCAAACAACAACAACAACAAGAGTTTCCTCCAACTAAAACAGCTTCAGTTTCCCGTGGGGAGAGGATGTTGAGGGTTAAAAACATAGGAACAGGCGGGGATTGTATAAACCGTTTCAAAGGGCTGCTTGTCAAATAGCATTGATGATGTTGTTGTTGTTGGTGGTGGTGGTGGTGGCAGAGGGGTGGGTGGGGCATAGCTGAGAGAATTCAAAATATACAAAATGCTTGGATGCAGTTGTTTTTCTTGCAGATTAAGCATCCCTTATCTCTGAATGTTGTTTTTGTTGCTGTTGTTGTTGTTAATCCGGATATTGTTTTTGTTGTTGATATTGCTGTTGCTACTGCTACTGATAGTGTTGTTGTTTATTGCTGCTCCCGATGATGATGATGATGTTTTTTTATCTTGTTGTTGTTGATGACGATGATGATGTTGTTATTGTTGCTATCAATGGAGGACAATTTATTCATAATGTCCCTGTTTGGCTGCTGCTGCTGCAGCCATTGCCGTTGTTGTAGTTGTTGTTTGTCAAGGTAAACAAAATTGAAATTACTTTATAAAATGCAGATCCCTAACATGACTGTGCTGCCCCTTGTTTGTCCCTTTTTAAGGATTTTCTCTTTAAACTCATATTTTTTTCCTTGATCATTTCTTGATATTATGTTCCGTCCCGCCCACAGCAAAACAAAATAGTGGACCAACTAATTGTATATCACTTCCATCCATGGCCACTCCATGCTATGGAGTGTCTCCTCCATGCTATGATTAACATTACTGTTTCTTAGTTCCTGCCAGTCCTTTCTCTAAATCCCTCCAAAATTGCTTCCCTGCCAACATGATATTTACATACATCAACTAAACAGCAGTACTTACATCAAATAACAACAGTGTAAGAGCAATTGCAAAGGTCACTGACCTCTACAAAGGTTAAAGGTCACTGACATTCTTCATCTCACTGACCTACAAAGGTTAAAGGACACTGACATTCCTCACCTCACTGACTTCTACAAAGGTTAAAGGTCACTGACATTCTTCATCTCACTGACCTACAAAGGTTAAAGGTCACTGACATTCTCCACCTCACTGACCTACAAAGGTTAAAGGTTACCCACTTGCCTGATCTCACTGACCTGCGTATGAAACATCCAGTACAGTTATCTCCCTTTTAAAGCACTGAAAAGTTACAAACTTTCATTTGGACACCATCACATGACAAATATTCCTCAGGAGTCCAGTGTATCTCTGTGACATTATAGATATTCTTAGGAGTACAATTTATTCCTCTTCTGCCATTCTCCCAGTTCTGTGTTTTTTTTGTATTTTGTTAATTTAATTCTATCACATTATTTCTCTACATCTTACAAATATTCTCAGCATCTTCACCACCATCATCATCATCACTAGTATCACCATTACTAGAAGCGCTATCTATGACCATGAGAAGCATCTGTATGGTCACTTCACCTGCTAGAAATAGCAACCAAAGGCGGCGAGCTGGCAGAAACGTTAGCACACTGGGCAAAATGCTTAGCGGTATTTTGTCTGCTGTTACATTATGAGTTCAAATTCCGCTGAGGTTGACTTTGCCTTTCATCCTTTCAGGGTCAATAAATTAAGTACCAGTTACACACTGGGTCGATGTAATTGACTTAATCACTTTGTCTGTCCTGGTTTGTCCCCTCTATGTTTAGCCCCTTGTGGGCAATAAAGAAATAAGAAATAGCAACCAAATCTCAATGAAACCACATCCTGCCCTCTTGTAAAAAGGAATGATACATCAGATAATGTGCACCTAGATAGACTATGTCATGGCTGAAATATCTTTGAATAAAGGCTTCTTTCGTGATTCCAATCTCAAATTAAACATTTGTCATCATCATCATGGACGTTGTCATCATCTACCAACATAATTATTGTTAATTATTTGGCTACCACAGTAAATACTGAGTCTTTGAGATTATGTCTATGCCTAATAGATTTACCAGTTTACTTCAGAGGAAAATCTCTTTGGAAATGAATAAACATCACAACAGCACATGTTCTTGGGGGTCTTTTTCTTTTTGTTTTATAGACCAGTTCCGGAAACTTCTCCCACCCCACCATTTTATTGTTGGCAATAATTAATCATCATTACCATCATCATCATCATCATCATCGTTTAACGGCCGCTTTCCATGCTAGCATGGGTTACCACCATCACCATCATCATCACAACTATCACCACCACTACCACCACCACCATCACAGTTAGAATAATCTGCCTTCTTTCATCATCATCATTATCATCATCATCATCATCACTAACAGCATTATTATCAGCCTTAGTACATCCCTCTTGCTTCTCCCTCCCCCCTCTCTCTCTCTCTTGTCACTCACCAGCATCATTATTATTAACCCTCTCTCCCTTACCACCATCCACCCCTGAAATCACCCTACATTTGCTGTGTACCTTTTTATGTGTTTATTTACATTCAGGGTGGGGTAAATACAAAACTAACTAAACAAACAAGTGAAGAATGCAAAGAGCAGAGCCTGCTGCCGCTGCTGCTGCTGTTGCGGAAACAACTGTGGGGGGGGGGATGGCTGTTGATGGGATGGAGGTGGGTAATATGGGCATGTATGTACATGTGTGTGTGTATATTCTATATATATATATATATGTGTGTGTCTGTATGTATATAGACAGATAGTTAGATAGATAGATATTCTATATTTATATGTGTGTATGTATGCGTGTGTGAGGGAGAGAGAGTGTGAATTCAGCAAGACCAAATGCTTCCCCTACCCTTCTGTTGCACTCCACTCCTACCCCCTGCTGTCCCCACAGAGGACGCTGCAAGTTATGGGTGTTGCACTGGTTATGATGAGTCATTAAGAGATAAATTGACACGGGGGTCAACATAACTGTTCTTTTTTTTTAGGGTGTAGGAGTACAAATCCACATTTACACACACATTTATACACACAGCTCTCTCATCCACTTACATTACAACAACACAAACACACACATAAACTCCATCCTATAAATACTCACAAACGTATAAGCATCACTAGGAAACACACACACAACTATATGTAGCTATATATATATATATATATATATATATATATGTGCGTGTGTGTGTGTGTATGTGTATGTGTATACACTTCTTTATCCATCCAGCATTTTATATAAACACTTCTCAGAGTGTTAATATCACAAACTTACTGGCATACAGTTGAACCAATGTACGTACATACACACGTGAAACGTATCTTCCACTCATACATATAGACATGCATATACACCCATACATATACACATACATATAAACACATACAGACATATATATGTATGTATATATATGTATGTCATGGAACTCTGTCAGTTATGACAACGAGGGTTCCAGTTGATTCGATCAACAGAACAGCTTGCTCGTGAAATTAACGGGCAAGTGGCTGAGCACTCCACAGACACGTGTACCCTTAACGTAGTTCTCGGGGAGATTCAGCGTGACAGAGTGTGACAAGGCTGGCCCCTTTGAATTACAGGTACAACAGAAACAGGAAGTAAGAGTGAGAGAAAGTTGTAGTGATAGAGTACACCAAGGTTCGCCACCACCCTCTGCTGGAGCCTCGTGGAGCTTTAGATGTCTTCACTCAATAAACACTCATAATGCCTGATCTGGGAATTGAAACCGTGATCCAAGACCACAAGTCCGCTGCCTTAACCACTGGACCATTGTGCCTGTCATTTAACATCCGCTTTCCATGCTCACTTACATATTCATACACATATACATACAAACAAATAGTTGACCTATAAAACCATGCAAAGCAGGCTGGAAATACATGTATTTTCAACCTGCTTTGAAAATTGTATATGAATGCTTTTTATTTTTATTGTCAGCATATTACTGATAATAATAATAATAAGGCCCTGACGAGATGTAGTATCCCATATTTTATAATATGCAAGAATCGATCTGGATATTGCATCAAAATGATCATAGGTCATTTTCATTGTTATTATTGTTATAATAAAGTATTTTCAATGGATCAGTTTTGAGCTCTCTTTAAAGTCGATATATATATATATATATATATATATATATATATATATATATATATATATATAGGTATATATCTGTGTATATATATATATATATATATATGCATATATATATATTTTAATTTATTATATATATTAATATTATCTTGGTTGAAAAACTTTGATAATACAAATAGGTTAATAGTTACCTGGGTAGCAAAAATCACACAAAAACTGGGATATTATACCCGGTTAATGGGTAGGAATATGGTTCCTTGACGATGAAATTATGTGTATATACCAGCATCTCTCACTTCTTTGCAGTAGAGTGCACATAATTTTTGAAACATATGTAGGAATTAAAGGAACTTATTGATTATATGCGTTTTGCTCCATTTATTATTATTATTCTTTATATATATATAACAATAGTTGAGAAGATAATGAGTCAATGTCTGTTTGACACCGAAACCATAGAAATTTTTTCAAGACACCCAATCTAATGGTGGTTAATCAAATGCAAGAGCATTGTGGTAATCTCTGTTTAATTATGGCTAACTAACTGGGATAGTAATAATAATTAGGTAAAATAGTCAGATTGATGACTTTCAAACAACATTTATAAACAGTTATGTGTGTGTGTGTTTAGATTGTTGTTGTTGTTATTTTGTCACAAGTCTTCCCTATTGAAGCTGTCTTGTTATCAAAGACCTTCCAACCATGACTATTCTTTTACATTAGAATCAACATAATGTCTGACGTATGTTGAGTGTAAAACTAAATCAGAGACACTCTGCAGAAATTGAATGTGAAATTGTCGCATTGAGCAACACAACTTGAATGGTTTCGTAAGAGGGATGTAGTGGTCGGTTGAATGCACGAAGAAGCAGCTAGCATCATCAATATTGTCATCAGTATTTTCACTGATTGTATAGCATTGTCATCACTAGCATCATCATCATCGTCGTCATCATTATCTTCCACATTGTCATCATCACCACTGTCAACATTATCATCATTAACAATATCATCATCAACAATATCATCATCACCATCATCATTGATAAGGTCATCATCATCATCATCATCGTCAACATCATTTGTCGATACAATATTTAATTTCTCTCAGTTTAAACATCATTGAATTTTGCTTCTCATTCGTCACCTCCTCCTCCTCCTCCTGCTCCCAATTGATTATGTATTTTAAACTTATCACACACACACATTCTCCCTCTCTCTCTCTCTCCCTTTCTCTCCCGCACACGCACACACACACACACATACACACAGGTGTGCCTTTACTCAAAATCTAAAGCAAAATGCAAAAATAATAAAAAAAACTAGTTAAAAAAAAACCATAAAAATTAAGGGAAGAAGAAGAAGAAGAAGAAGAAGAACAGCAAGAAGCGGCGGCGTTTTTGTGTGAAACATCAGTGAAAGAGGATGTAAATGAAATGTTTAGAGTTAGGACCGTGTTATAGGGCATTATGAATGGAGCGGGCGGGGGGGGGGGGGAGCAGTTTTGTTGGGTGTCAGATTGTTAGTCAAAACATAGAATCTATTCACTGACCTCTCTGGGGTCTGTCTCTATTGTTTCCCACGGAACAAAGTACTTGTTCCCACAACAAACAGGCAGCCCTTGTTGGTGATGGTGGTGGTGGTGGGGAAAGGGTTCAAGGGAGATGACAATAATATATGCCGCTTCCATAATTGTACATTTGCATAATGATGATGATGATGATTAGGATAATGTTAGTCATGATGATGGTGATGGTGATAGTAATAATAATAATAATAATAATAATAATAGCGATAACAACACTTTTATAATTTCACTAAAACTTTCATTTCATTTGCATGTGCTGTCTGTCTGTTTTTGCTTCTCTCTCTCTCTCTCTCTCTCGCAAATATCTACAGAACGTTTCTTTCCCCCTCCTCTTTCTTACCCCTCCCCGCACACACGGACATATTAGTAAAGTAATGCATATGTATCATGGTTATGAATTTAAGAAGTTTGTCTGACAACCACATGGTTCTGGGTTCAATTCCACTGCAAGGCAATACTACTTTGTCATAAATTAGATTACACTACTTCTCTCAAGAAACCTTTGCTCTCTCTCACACACATACACACATGCACATACACACACACACGCACACACACATACATACACAGAAACCTGCATAGTGTGTGTGTGTGTGGCTTAAGGATTAGCAGACCTGGGGCTCACAATTGTGAGTTCATGAGTCTGATCGCTGGCAAAGGGAAGTAGTTGATGAAACTACAACCTTTGTTCTTCAAACGAATAATTAACGTCACTTACCTGGACATTGTTGCAACTATTTATGGAACCAGAGTCAGATTCTTGATTCACCTGAAGTTTTCGGTGTCATATTCAAGAGATGAGGAATTATGTACATTATTTACATTATTTACATTTGATGGGCACATGGCATAGTGGTTAAAATTTTTATATGATTCCATCTCAGTTTTACAGAATTGGTAGGATAGCATCCAACTTTGTTTCATGTAAGAAACATAGTGAAACCAAAGAGTATTGCTGACAGACAATCATCATCATCATCATCATCATCGTTTAATGTCTGTTTTCCATGCTGGCATGGGTTGGATGGTTCGACTGGGGTCTAGAAAGCCAGGAGGCTGCACCAGGCCCCAATCTGATCTGGCAGTGTTTCTACAGCTGGATGCCCTTCCTAACGCCAGCCACTTTGAGAGTGTAGTGGGTGCTTTTTTACATGCCACCAGCACAGGCGCCAGAGGGGGCTGGCATCGACTACGATTGGATGGTGCTTTTTATGTGCCACCGGCATGGAAGCCAGTCAAGCCGGCTCTGGCATCAGCCACGTTTGGATGGTGCCTTTTACGTTCCACCGGCACGGGGATCACAACTACAATTTCCATTTGATTGTGATTTGATTTGATTTTGATATTGACGTTGATGTACTTGACTCAATAGGTCTCCTCAAGCACAGCATGTCGCCCTATGATCAAGCATGGCAGTTCACACACATGCATTGTACAATCTACCTTTCACTCTGAGCGAGAGGCCCTTTGTCACCAGTAGGGGTAGAAGCTTTCTGAACTTTGCCTAAGTCTAATTGTGATCTACAAGAACGTTTTTAATATTTTCAACCCTTTAGTATTTAAACCAGCCAAAATTTTCCAGCTGTTTTATGTTGAAACCAGACAGATCCAACCTCTCACACTTACCTTACAATGTTGTTCTAAAAATAAACAATCACATCATCAAAATCTCAAAACTATGAGAAAATGCAAAAGATGAATTCAAAGCAGTATGGATACAAGCTGGTATCAAAATGTTCCCGGATTTGCTCTGTAGCGCACCAACAGATGGCAGCACACGGTTGCTTACACAGTGAGAGCTAGCAGTGACCTTTGTGAAGCAGGGTGATAAGTGACATCGTTGTGTTTACTTTGCAAGTTGTGAAATTTTTGTTTTTGTGATCATGTGTGTGTGCTGTAGTCTGCAATTTTGTCATGGACAGGAACAAAGAGCCAATGAGAAATTCTGTGTTAAACTTGGGAAGTCTGCTACAGAGACATTTTTGAGCATGCTTTGGCAAGCTTATGGCAATGAGACAATGGATCGTATGCAATGTTTTGAGTGACACGGATACTTCAAAAGTAGAAGATCGTCTCTGGAAGACAATGAGAGTTCTGGAAGACCTGCCTGAGTGTCACCCCTGGAAATGTGGTATTGTGCATGTTATATCCTTATGCCTCCAATATCGTAGTACAGTTGATATTGTCAAAGATAAAGAATACACTGTAACAGTGTTATAACAATACAAAATAGAAACAGCAGCAGTAACAAACACGTAATGAACCAACAATCTTTTACTATCCAACAATCAATATTTCCAACACATTAATTCCAATTGTAAACTGTACCTGGACTTCAAAGAACCAGCTACAAACTGCTGACTATGTCAAACCACTACTGTTTATATGTAGTAGTCCTGACTATTCTTGTTAGAGTGTGTTGTCCTTTTGTCACAACATCTTCCCTTTTAAGATTTCGAGTTCCGAAGGAATAAAAAAATTTTATTTATTTTTTTTTTTTAGCATTTTTTTCGCTTGGACCTTATCTCAAGGTGTTTGGTCTGGAATTTGAAATTAGGAGTTTGAATTTTTACACAATATCGGCCTTTCCACAGAGTATCAGCCTGGAATGTGAAACTAGGAATTTGAATTTTTATCCAATATTGGCCTTTAAACAGGACATGATAAGTGTTTTAGTGGTGGTACTTTGGCTGCCAAGCACGCAACCTCTACCAGCTTTCACCACTTTCTCGATAATTCGGTGTATGCAACAGGTTGTACTGGGTTACATGTTACCAATAGCACCCAAGTGCAACCTGACTGTAACTCAGTCAACTGTTGTTGTTGTTGTTGTAATATTTGCTTCTGCAACTCCTGTAGCTGTTCCTGTTGCTTCTCTTGAAGCTGTATTACTGCAGCTAATAGGTTCTCCATAATTTAACAATTTGTATGACACACAAATTGTCAAATAACCTATGTGATCTTCAAAAAATTCTCGTCACCAGATGTTATATCCTTATACCTCCACTATCGTAGTATGGTCGATGTTGTCGACAAAAGATAAAGAATACACTGTAATAGTGTTATAACAATACAAAATAGAAACAGTAACAAACACACAACAAACCAACAATCAATATTTCCAACACACTAACTCAAACTGTAAACTGTACCTGGACGTTGAAGACCAAACTACAAACTACGTCAAACCACTACTATTTATCTGTAGTGGTCCCATCTTTTCCCATCAGGGGGTGTCGTACTCTCTCCACAACAGGGCATCAAGAATTCATCCCCCAGGCCCAGACCATCAATCTAGAGTTCTACTG
This sequence comes from Octopus bimaculoides, assembly GCF_046866305.1. Taxonomy (NCBI): domain Eukaryota; kingdom Metazoa; phylum Mollusca; class Cephalopoda; order Octopoda; family Octopodidae; genus Octopus; species Octopus bimaculoides. The sequence goes on from NC_142931.1 coordinate 4,377,306, forward strand.
TAATGTTTTGAAGCATTTGAAGGACATTTGGTGAAAGTGACTGGATCTGTGGAACACAAAGAATTGAATTCTTTTTGATGACAATGTACTTTGTCACCGAACTCTTCTCGTGAGATTTTCATCAAAATCAACATGGTATTGCTTCCACATTCACTCTATTTGCCAGATTTATCACCTGCAAACTTTCATCTCTTCTCCAAGATGAAAATGCAGCTCAAAGGTCACCATTTTAACACCATTGTCAAAATCCAGAGCAAATTACAGAAGCTCCTCAACTCGCTTAGGGACAATGACTTCCAGACCAGATTCCAAAAGTGGCAGGAATCCTGGGGCCGGTGTATTGCTGTGCAAGGTGACTTTTTTGAAGGAGATGATGTTAAAAACTTGGGTAAATAAGTTATATTTTTATTAAGCATAATTAGTCTGGGAACTTTTTGATCTCATCTCATAAGCATTCATCTGACAGAATAATCTGAATGCTGATTGGTTAATGGATATAGTAAGGTTTGAACCTGTGACTCAGTGGCCTATACATGGTCAACTCTTTAACCTCATTCAATAGTCAATTATTGTTAACATTTTATCATACATTGTTTTCACTTTGTCTTCAAGGTTTTTTACTCTTTCACACAACCCTTCCAAAGTCAGTGTTTTGACAACCATTTTTCTTCTTTTAATAATTGAAATAACTCACAGTCTTTTCCTCGTCCTGGTTTTCTTTTCTCTTCCTCTCTTGTTTATTAAAAACATCACTGCAAAACTTGTAAACTCTTCACTTCCAAACCCAAACAATTTAATACAATTCTGTCAAATATATTTGTTATTCTGTTGTAATGGTTGATGTCCAGTGAGAGGTTTCAATAGTGGTCTCTACTAACCATAAAATTATAGGTTCATATTTCCTGTGCATGCGTTTGTCACAAAGTAATGGTTACCAATTATCGTGTCGGCCATCGAATGAATGATATGGTGGTGCTGGTGGTTGAGTTGTGTTCTGGTTGCGTATTAATGATACACAACACATGTGAACAATTAACAGAAGCTTTATTCACTGCACAAAATATTTTCCTTGTTGGTCTTGAATTAATAATACAAACAACAGACCAAACTCACTGGAAAAGACAATTCTGTAGATATGACAAAATAGAGCTGTTTAGTAAGATTCTGTGAATACACTGTCAAGACTGGAGAAATATCACACTAAATTCTTGACTGCAAATCTGTAGCTGTTGTTTGCTAGGTTAGAATAAGACGTTATTAAAACAACTGTTAAATGCTGGAAAATGAGAATTTGGTTTTCATGGCGGTGATTCCCAACATTCTGAAATTTGGCACCCAAAACTCCCCTATTTATGAGACTCGTTAGGAGATGTTCTAGACGATTCTAAAAGGTTGCATCATGTGATAGCTCAATGTTGAATGCTCAGATAATTGGCCGATCACACGAAATGTTTGTAACTAAGCCATGCTTTTACTTGGCAATTTGTCTATTTGGTTTCAAATCTGCTACACATTCATATCCTCTGTTCACTTAAGTTGATGCCCATCATCCCTCCCTGACTCCTGCTCTGTTGTATTTGTCCCCCCACTATCACGTGACAACTGATGTTGGTGCATTTATGTCCCCATAACTTAGCGGTCCAACAAAAGAGACCGATAGAATAAGTACTAGGCTTAAAATGAAAGAGTCCTCATGTCGATTTGTTTGAGTAACAGCGGTGCTCCAGCATGGCCACAGTCAAATGACTGACACCAATAAAAGAATATATATATATAGAGAGAGAGAGAGGGGGGGAGAGAGGGAGAGAGAGAGAGGTTGCTAAACCACATGAAGGATATACTAAAGGATTTTACAAGAGCAGACATCCCTTTCAGGCAAGAATGGAATAGTAGTTCTGTGAAATGATGATGATGATGATAATATTAGAAGTGAATATATACCCTTTGTATTTCCAGTGCCCTGAATACCATTTACTGTCCTCAAGTCAAGCTATATACTGACCATGGGCCCAAACACTGTCCAGTTTTACGGTGCTTATATAATCGACCGTTTGGTTGATATTGTGTTAATGTTGCTCTGTCAGACCAACAGAGTAGCACTCAGCCTTGCAGAGGCTGTTCTTAACAACCGACTGTCATTACCATAGCAACAGGGTGACAATGAAACATTGTGACATCATCATGACTTTCTGTTGTAAAGGTACCAAATAATGGAAGAGCAAACTGAGAGACAGCTGTCCACTGCAATTGGGCTTTGCAAGAAATGTCTACATAACAACTGTAATGTTCAATCAGCTGACCAATTTCTGCTTTTCCAAAGTTCTATTGATTTTGGTAGATTCCATTTTCAGATTAGTTTGGTCTTGGGAATTGGATTTATTGACTTTTTACTGTCCTCTTCCGTGTGTTTATAAAAGTGACCACATACATGCATATGTTTGCTTAAACAGAGTGTGTGTGTGAATGCGCATGCGCATGTGTCTGTGTTTGTGTGTGTGTGTATATACACACACACACACACATATACATATATATATGTATGTATGTATGTATGTATAATTCACGTATGAAATATATTTATTCTTTGTTCTTTGTCATTGTCTTCTCTGTATGTAAGAGCAACAACAAAAACAATGATAATTATTTCAAATTTTTGCCACAAGGGCAGCTTGAGGGAGCTGGAGATGAGTCGATTACATCGACCCAGTGTTAAACTGGTACTTATGTTATCAACCCTGAAAGGATGAATAGCAAAGTTGACCTCAGTGGAATTTGAACTCACAACGTAGCGACAGACAAAATGCTATTAAGCATTTCATCCAGCGTACTAACGATTCTGCCAGCTCACCACCTTCAGCAGAAACAATAATAATAATAATAATCCTTTCTACTGGAAGGAGAAGGCTTCAAATTCAGGGGAAGGGACTAAGTCGATTACATCGACCCCAGTGTTCAACTGGTATTTAATTCATTGACCCTGAAAGGATGAAAGGCAAAGTCAACCTCAGCAGAATTTGATAATAGTAATAATGATGATGAGGAAGAGGATGAGGATGATAGCCTCTCCCAGCAAAGACAGCATAGAAGTGTTCAGCTGTTTTGCCGAACGACCTGCACAAATGGTTTACTTATAGTGATCGAATGTTCATGTTACACATTAGCTCACTCCCTCCTCCATCAAATCGATGTTACCTGAACAGGTGCACACAGGTGTACCACACATCAGGTGTCGATGTGATCGCAGAGCAACGTGAGATGAAGTGGTTTGTTCAAGAACACAATGCACCACCCAGTCCAGGAATTGAAATCACAATTGCTTGATCATGAGTCCAACACCCTAAGCACTAAGCCATGTGCCATCCTTCTTTTGATGACGTCACTTTAATAATAATAATAGTAATAATAACAAGAGCACTCAGAGAGCGCAAGCCTCCGCCAAGGCAACGCCAACATCCCCTCAACGATTAACCAGAGATGATTTTTATGATGAGAATATCTGAAATAAACTCGACTGCTCTCACAAACGAGATTACTAAAAATGGACCCGACCGCTGTCAAAAATTAAGTAAAAAAAAACCAGAAAAATAATCCAGAATCCTTGTCTGGTATTGGATCAATCCCAGATTCTAATCCGTTTGTGCCAGTCACAAGGCCAAACATCCCTGAAAGTTTCATCCAAATCCATCCAGCGGTTCTTGAGATATCTTGTCCATGGACAAACAAACAAACGTGACTGCAAACAATACTTCTGCCTTCGCTAAGGCAGAGGTAATAATCCTTTCTACTATAAGCACAAGGCCTGGATTTTGTGAGGAGGGGAATGATCAATTACATCGATCCCAGTAACTGACTGGCACTTAGTTTATTGACCCTGAAAGGATGGAAGGCAAAGTTGACCTTGACAGAATTTGAACTCAGAATGTAAAGACAGATGAAATGCCGTTAAGTTTTTCGCCCAACATGCTAATGATTCTGCCAGCTCACAATAACAATAATAATAATAATGTATTTTTGTGCATGTGTAAGCAGGCTTGGTTCTGTAGTTCAGAAGTTTGTTCTACAGCCATGTTTTCAGGTTCAATCCAATTTCATGGTACCCTGGACAATGAATTAGGACAACCAAAGCTTTCAGAGTGGATTTTAGTAGAGGGAAACTAACAGAAGCTTGTCCTTTCTGTGTGTGTGTGTGTGTGTGTGTGTGTGTACATCCATGTAAGTATGCTGCTTACCTACCTGTGTGTGAGTCAGTCAAAGAAACAAATAAAAGACATGTAAAGGAAGAGGGATAGTTTGGGTGGCTGTGGGAATCAACAGGGAATTTTGCATTTAGGTTTTATGGTGTTGTATATTTTATTTTATAGGGATTTCAAGGTGTTTTTACTACATCACGACGTGGGTTCCATCCTTGTTATGGCCTTGTCTGGATTTTCGGTGAACAATGGACCAATGGACAACACACTGTGAATTCTGTATTGTAATAGTTTTGATGAAATAATTTTGAAATGCACGAATGTTACAATATTGAGATTAAAATTAAATTGGAAGGGAAATTTAAAATTCAGAAAGATTTATGAGGGTGGATGTTAATCAGAAATTATCAGAATTATTTCAACATTTGAAAATTTAAGTAATTTCTACAAGGTAGAGGGTTTGATGAGGTGTGTAGTGTATTGTGGTAGATTACATGAGGTGTGTATATATATATGTGAGTGTGTGTATGTATACATTCATGCATGTATGTATACATATATATGTGTGTGTGTGTATATCATCATCATCATTTAACGTCTGCTTTCCATGCTAGCTTGGGTTGGACGATTTGACTGGGGACTGGCAAACCAGATGGCTACACTAGACTCCAATCTGATCTGGCAGAGTTTCCACAGCTGGATGCTCTTCCTAATGCCAACCACTCCGAGAGTGTAGTGGGTGCTTTTTACATGCCACCAGCAAGAGGGCCTGTCCAGCGGTACTGGCAACGGCCACGCTCAAATGGTGTTTTTTACGTGCCACCTGCACAGGAGTCAGTCCAATGTTTTGTTCACATGCCACCGGCACAAGTGCCAGTAAGGCGAAGCTGGAAATGATCGCTCTCAAATGGTGCTTTTTACGTGCCACCGGCACGGAAGCGAATAATAATATAAGTGATATATAAATATATATGCATACATACACATGTATATGTACATCCATATATATGTATATACACATGCATATATGGGCACAAGACACAACAGAATGTAAACAACATGAAATATGAAAACAACATGAAATACGAAACCATGGCATACAAACTTTTTTTTGCAAACAATGAAAGAAACAAATGGAAAACAAGACAAGCAACATAAAAAAGAACGACCCTTCATATATATATTTATATATAGACAAACGGATAAAAGTAATATTGTCTTTGTTATCTTAGTCCTTGCAGTCCTAGTTCTTCTCATATTTCCCAAATGGTTGGTGTCCTATTAAAGACAGATGTTTGGTCCAAAGACAAAAGCAGTAATATCCAAAGTTAAATCCATTGACTGTGGATGAGAAGAGTTGCTCATGCACCACCACAGTATATTAAGAAAATTATTGTTAGCAATATTCATTCATGCATATCTGTGTTTGTGCATGTGTGTAGACATATATTTATGTCTATCTATATATCTATCTCATCATCATCATCATCATTACCATCGCCATCATCATCATCGTCATTTAACATTCGCCTTCCTTGCTGGCATGGGTAGGACTCTTTGACAGGAGCCTGCCAGGCAGAAGCCTACACCAGACTTCTGTGACTGTTTTTGGCAGGATTTTTACAGCTGGGTGCTCTTCCTAACTCCATCCATTCATATTCACCCGCACACACACACACACACACACATACGCATATATTAATAGTAATAGTATGACAACAAAAGAATGAATGAAACCTCGATATTATGTAAATAGAGGAATTTATCTGTAATATAATATGTGACAATTATTCAGTTACCATAACAAAACTCTGAGTTTTTGTTTGTCTTAATAACCGATGAGATGCCGGAGCAGATTTCCACCTCGACATCCGGAACTCGGAGTTTTATTAAGGCAACCGAATAATGGTCACATATTATATTACAGATATATATATATATATATATATATATACATATATATATATATATATATATATATATACATATATATATATATATATATATATATATATACATATATATATATACATATATATATATATATATATATATATACATATATATATATATATATATATATACATATATATATACATATATATATATATATATATATATACATATATATATATATATATATATATATATATATATATATATATACATATATATATATATATATATATATATATATATATATATATATATATATATATATATATATATATATACATATATATATATACATATATATATATACATATATATATATATATATATATATACATATATATATATATATATATATACATATATATATATATATATATATACATATATATATATATATACATATATATATATATATATACATATATATATATATATATATATATACATATATATATATATATACATATATATATATATATACATATATATATATATATACATATATATATATATATATATATATATATATATATATATATATATATACATATATATATATATATACATATATATATATATATACATATATATATATATATATATATATATATATATACATATATATATATATATATATATATACATATATATATATATACATATATATATATATATATATACATATATATATATATATACATATATATATATATATATATATATATATATATATATATACATATATATATATATATATACATATATATATATATATATACATATATATATATATATATACATATATATATATATATATATATATATACATATATATATATATATATACATATATATATATATATATATATATATACATATATATATATATATACATATATATATATATATATATATATATATATATATATATATATATATATATATACATATATATATATATATATATATATATATATATATATATATATATATATATATATATATACATATATATATATATATATATATATATATATATATATATATATATATACATATATATATATATACATATATATATATATATATATATATATATATATATATATATATATATATATATATATATATATATATACATATATATATATATATATATATATATATATATATATATATATATATATATACATATATATATATATACATATATATATATATATATATATATATATATATATATATATATATATATATACATATATATATATATATATATATATATATATATATATATATATATATATATATATATATATATATATATATATATATATATATACATATATATATATATATATATATATATATATATATATATATATATATATATATATATATAATACACACACACACATCATCATTATATAACATCAGTTTTCCATGTTGGTATGGGTTGGACAGTTTGACAAGAGCTGTTAAGTCAGAAGACTACACAAAGCACCATTTGTCTGTTTTGGCCTGGTTTCTATGGCAGGATGCCTTTTCCTAATGCCAACCACTTTACTGAGTATTCTGGGTACTTGTAACGGGGCACCAGCACCAGGCGGGTCACCAAGTAACTTGCAAGACAAAACTGAAGGGAGGAATGGTTTTGAGAGAAATTGGCCTTGTACCAGGTGATGAGAGGTCTGAGTATGAATAGGACAGAAATAGGGGTCTTGCAGTGAAGGGGTTACATGGCTACCTCAGTTGGAGAGACAGACAGGCAGGGAATGCAAAAATGCTTTTAGTAATTGAAGTAGCTAAGAGAGACACTACAGTTCCATTAGGGGTCTGGTTAGGGGTCATAATCTAATCCCAAACTCTCTTAGAACCAACATAGAATTTGTCACCTGCTTTGTAATTTAGGGATGTAATGCATTGTTGGGTGAAGGTGAGAGATTAAGTAGGGAGAAGGAAATAGTTGATAATATAGGCACAGGTATGGCTGTGTGGTAAGGAGTTTGCTTCCCAATCAAATGGTTCCAGGTTCAATCCCACTGTGTGGCACCTTGGGCAAGTATCTTCTACTATAGCCTCCAGCCAACCAAAGCCTTGTGAGTGAATTTGGTAGATGGAAACTGAAAGAAGCCTATCATGTGTGTGTGTGTCCCACCACCACATGACAACTGGTGTTGTTGTACTTATATCCCTGTAACTTAGTGTTTCAGCAAAAGAGCCTGATAGAATAAGTACCGGGCTTAAAAGAAAAGAAAAAAAGACATACTGGGGAGGGGTCAATTCATTCAACTAAACATTCTTCGGAGTGGTGCCCCAGCATGGCTACAGTCTAATGACTGAAACAAGTAAAAAAATAAAGGATAAAGTATTGGTGTTGAAGAGAAGGACAAGGAGTGGGGAGAGGAGAAGATGGAGGAGGCAGTTTAAGTAATTCTAATGGTGGTGGTGTGTTAAGGTGCGAGAGAATCGGATGTGATTGTAATGACTGGTATTGCCAATGGCTAGACACCCCCCACTCCAACATATGTGCCAGTGGTGGCACATACGTGGGGATGGGAGTAGAACGCCAGTAGTGGAACATGTGATGTGGTAGCGATGGGATACCAGAGATGGCACACATGATGAGGTGATGGTGGTAGTATTGGTGGCAGTGGTGGTGGTGGTGGCTGCGGTATGATGAGGGGCTGGAAACAGTCTTAATGAGGAATAGACAAAAAAAAAATGAGGATTGTTATAACAATAACAGACTTTAAAACATTTTCATAAATATTTTGTAAATCTAAAAATATTTTTATCTCCATCCTTTTAAAACAAACGAACAAAATGATAAAATAACAATAACAATAATAATAACAATAATAATAGTAATAATGATAATAATAATAATAATAATAATAATAATAATGAATCAAAGTTGAAAGCTATAAAAATTTGATGTTTATTTTTGTAACCTTTTTATATATATATATGTATTTGTTTGTTATTTTAGTGTTTGCTGCCTTGACTAGACAAACAAACAAACAAACAAACAGTATAAATGGTAAATAAACACTCCAAATATACAAACAAAAATAGGTTGGACAAAAAAAAAATATTAAAAAAAATAATGAAATAATATAAAAACAGATGAAAATAAATAAAATTAATAAACAAAGTAAAAAAAAATGCTGTAGAGTTGGGGGAGGAGAGGGGGAAGATGGGTCGGTGGTGGAGGAGGTAAGAGAGCTTCCTTCTTTGTTTTCATTACTGCCACCACTCCTCGCTCACAGCCCAACCATCACTCCACTGCTACTCCACCACACACACACACACTCACGAGAGAACATATATACATATGCATATATGAATTTATGTGTTTATATATATATATGTATATATAGATATATATACATGTCTATATGTGTGTGTCTGTGTATCTGTGTATATATTTATATATATCCGTGTTTGTGTGTGTATATAAATTAATATATGTATCTATCTGTCTATATATATGTGTATATATGTATATTTACATATATATATATATATATATATATATATATATATATATATATATATATATATATAGATAGATAGATAGATAGATAGATAGATAGATAGTTAGATATGTGTGTGTTTATATATATATATCAATAAAAGATATATATACATCAATAATATATATTAATATATATATCTATATATATGTCTACATTAATTTTTAGCATATATATATATATATGTGTGTGTGTGTGTGTGTGTGTGTGTGTGTGTGTGTACGTATGTGTATTTATACATTGAGAGAGAGAGTGAGAGAGAAGTGTTAGCAATATTGATTATCTATTTTCTTGCAGAAGACCATTTTTCTGTCACTTGTCTGATAAATAGCCAGCATCATCTACAGCACAGGTCAAAGGTTGTCTTATTTGTATGGTCCCTATATATATATATATATATATATATATATATATATATACACACACACACGCACACACACACACACACACAGAAGCACAAATATATATAGACACACGCACACACACATATATATATGCATATACATAGATACTCATGAACAAATATATACAGATGTATTTTACCTATATATGTGCATACACACACGTGCACACACTCTGTGTGTGTGTGTGTGTGTGTGTGTGTGTGTGTGTGTGTATCTATATCTATATATGCATATAAATGTTTAAATAAAGTTATTATTTTGAAGCTAGTGTAAGAACACCACCAGAATATTTCCAACTCAATCATGAGAATAGAGTCTAAATTATTAAAGACATCAAATTGACTGGGAGTTGAGTTTCAACTCTCACTTCCTTTTCCAACCACACTGAATAAGGGGAAAGGCAAAACCTGAAGTTTCAGTCAATCTGAATTTTAAAACACACACACACACACACACACACACACACACATGCAGAGTATATAATTTTTTATAAAAATTATAATAAAGGCAAACTACATGGTAGTGCCACATGCTAGATGTAAAATCTGGCACTAACATGTATCTCGGCCTTAAAAATTTTATATTCTGTATTAATTTATACTGAAAAGGTTTCACATTCTAGCTACCTGATAAAATCCTACATAGATTTTGTCTAGATGTAAAATCTGGCACTAACATGTATCTCGGCCTTAAAAATTTTATATTCTGTATTAATTTATACTGAAAAGGTTTCACATTCTAGCTACCTGATAAAATCCTACATAGATTTTGTTCTTCATTATATATATATATATATATATATATATATATATACACACACACATGCACACACACACACACACATACACACAGTCCCAGATTCAGCCGTAGTATGTGGCACTTTGGGCTAGTGTTGTCTCCTGTAGCTCGAAGCCAACCAAAGTAAATGGATTTTGTTGACAGAAACTGCAAAGAAGTTCAATGTGTATACATATATCATCATCGTTTAACGTCCACCTTCCACACTTAATAATAATAAAGAGTATGGAGACTTGTACATCCACAAAATTCATTTCATAGTCATTATATACAGCATATTATAATGACCTACACGTGTTTCTGCTGCGGTGACTAATCACTGCTGCAAATGCAACCCTGCCATATTGTCCTCCACCTCCCACAGAACACTAACAAAAATTTACTTCAATCACTTGTTCACTTTGAGGCTGACCAAATGGACAGTCCCGGATGAAGTTGCACCAACAATATTGCAGACAGTTTATACTGTCCAGTAAAGAGTACATGGAATTACACATCGGAAGAAGTTTCTGAGCAACTAACAACTGATCTTAGTCACAGACATTAGATACTGATTGTTGTGGTTAGCCATTAACTGAGAGCTAATATGGTATCTGCTCGGATAAGATATCCTTCCAAACTCGCTTTTATATATGTGTATATACATATATAAATGACTCAAAATTGCACACAAAGAAACAAAAAACAGGAGAAAGAATAACAAACAAGTTGTATTAGTTTAATATCAGGGAAAATGGGAGAGTCTTTGACATGTCGAACCTAAACTTTTCTACAGAGAGGAATGACGAAAGGAAGCAATGGAGAGAGGGGAAAAAACAAATGAGAGAAAAAAAATGTGTCTTGTCTAGATACACTTACACACAAACACATACGTTTATACATATATACAATACACATGTACACAAGCTGGCAGAATCATTAGCACGCCAGGCGAAATATCTAGCGGTATTTTGTCTGTCTTTATGTTCTGAGTTCAAATTCCACTGAGGTCGACTTTGCCTTTTATCCTTTTGGGATTGATTAAATAAGTACCAGTTATGCACTGGGATCAATGTAATCAACTTAATCCATTTGTCTGTCCTTGTTTATCCCCTCTGTGTGTAGCCCCCTGTAAGCAATAAAGAAATATATATACAATACACACACACAAACACACGCATTGAGGATATACTCTTATACACCTTCGATACTATCCTTTCTCATTTTCCCCCATGGGATATCCATGTATCTCATCTTGAGCAAGACCCTTGTTCCTGTCCATCTGTCTTAATTTAGCCTTTCTGCCATTGGCACAAAGCCACATCCCCCTACTCTGTAAACTGAGTGGTATTAGAAAAGGCACCCAGCTATAGAAATCTTCCCAAAATAGACATTGGAGACAAGCATGGCATGTCACCCTATGATCCAAGGTACTTTTGAGTGGGCTGGTTATGTGACACTGGTGTAGGTTACAGCTGTGAACTCATCTATTCTAATTCTGTTTGTAACCTATTGAGCTATAACTTTCGCCATAACTTTCATGACCTGGTCCAGCAATTAGATACCTCTGGGATTCTTTCTATCTGAGGCATCTCCTTTACCCTTGTAACAGCTGACTATAATGCTGCTACCCCAGTCATTGGGGATGACACCTTCCTGAATAACCTGATTAATTTTATGGGTAACTAGACCTTATCCTACACCACCAAATGTTTTAAGTATCTCAACAGAGATTCCTGATGAACCAAGGGCATCTTCTGTCTTTGTACCTTTGTTTGTATCATCATGCTGCTATCACCTAGGATAGCTGGTCCCTCTGCTGGGTTCACATTGGGAAGCCTCCCTTTCTTCCATACATTCTCCACATTGAATAGCCTTTCATTGTAGCCCTTCATGGTGACATCTACTCTAACCTGGAAAGTATCCAGGACCTCGAGGCAGTGATTGGGGGTACTGAGAAGTGTGGCGGGTTGACTTTGTTGCTGTGGCCTGAGTTGGAACCCGGCCATAATACATAATGCCTCAAACTAGGTAGGACTTACTTTGTTGCTCCAAATGATATCAAAGATGATGATACCAGTAATACTGAAGTCAAGACCCAGCATCCCTCTTTGGTGAAGTTTGGTTTTATGAAGATACTCGTAAAGTTAAACTCCTGTAACAAACCTGGTAGAGTAAGGCACAGAAAGATGGTAGTTAGGGTGGTGGCTGGAGTGGTAAGAAGCTTGCTTGCCAACCACATGGTTCCAGGTTCAGTCCCACTGCATGGCACCTTAGGCAAGTGTCTTCTACTATAGCCTCGGGTTGACCAAAGCTTTGTGAGTGGATTTGGTAGACGGAAACTGAAAGAAGCCTGTCATATATATATGTGTGTGTGTGTGTGTGTGTCTTTGTGTCTGTGTTTGTTGCCCCCATCATTGCTTGACAACCGATGTTGGTGTGTTTACGTCCCATGTAATTTAGCGGTTCAGCAAAAGAAACTGATAGAATAAGTACTAGGCTTAGAAACAATAAGTCCTGGGGTCGATTTGTTCAACTAAAGGTGGTGCTCCAGCATGGCCACAGTCAAATGACTGAAACAAATAAAGGAATATACACGAACTTATTCCATATTTGTATTACCTTTTTAGGTTTTATCACCTTTTATTTGTGTATATTTTATAATGTTGGGTGTTACCATTGGGTGCCCCTTTGTTCTAATATATATTTATATTCGTTTTACGATAATATGGAAATGTTATAATGTTGTTTTAACCAATTGGAGTGTTTATTCATCATACTTTTCAATTTATATGTATACGTGTATATATATATATATATATATATATATATATATATATATATGTATATATATATATATATATATATATATATATATATATATATATATATATATGCCTGAAGTTTGTCTGCTACCATCACTTGACAACTGGTATTGGTACGTTTACATCCCTGTAACTTAGCGGTTTGGCAAAAGAAGCAATAAAATAAGTACCTCAATTCATTTGACTAAAATTCTTCATGGCAATGCTCTAGCATGGCTGCAGTCTAATGACTGAAACAAGTAGAAGATAAAAAATTATTAAACTGGTTCTTGCCGTCGACATCTAACCCCTATTTCACCATTTTGGGTATTGTGTTCCTTAGCGTTTAAGTACCTGCTTGAAGGATTGAATATCTGGTTACCTGCCTATGTAGGGCATTTGAAAGCAGGGTACCAAAGGACTGGTACCCCACTTTTACTGAGGAGTTACCCCCCCTCCTCCCCTGGACTGGACAGTACTCCATCACAGGTCACCTTCTGGTAGGAGGGACTGAACCTGATACTCCACGGTATCCACTGCAGTTTGATCTCTGTACCAGGAGGAATGCGTCGGTATATATTTGTGAAATATTCGAAACCATGATAACTATTGAGTGTGTTAGTAAAGAGGAGGAGGAGGAGGAGGGGGGGAGGAGGAAGAAGAAGAGGAGGAGGGGGAGGAGGAGGTTTGGTGGGGTGTCAGTGTTTGATAGAAGAACAAATGAATGCAGCAGACATCAGAAGTTGGGAAAACATTAGTCTTTAACTGAAGACTCGAAGACATTCAAAGAAACAAAGAAAAAAAAAATTGCAGCAGCTTCAACAACAATAACAACAACAAGATCAAATGAAAGTAAGAATGAAGAATGAAGAAACAAAACAAACCCCACACTGGTGCTCCAGTCTGGCCATGACTATAATGATTTACAGCTTCTAAATAACTGAAGACAACTTAAGTATGTGTGTGTGTGTGGGGGTGAGAGAGAGAGAGAAAGAGAGTGTGTGTGTGTGTGTGTGTCTGAAGAAAGTTTTGTCTGACCCATGCAAGCATAGAAAAGTAGACAAAAGTAAAATCAGTGATGATAAGCGTGTGTGTATGTAAGTAAATATGTGCATATGCACACACACACACACACACATATACACATATATATGTCTTCATATAGAGATATGCTCACATCCAAACACATGCGTACGTGTGTATGTATGTGCATGTGTATATGAATATATATTTATATGTATATGTGTACATCTGCACATCTATAATATATATATATATATATATATATATATATGTATATGTATTTATATATATATATATGTATTTATATATTTATATATATATATAATGCACAAATAGATATAAAAATAGTTAAGCATGTGAGTGTATTGTGTGATACAGTCTATTAATTAATACAAATCATAGCATACATTCCTAAATACATACACACATATATATGTTTATATATATATATATATATATATATATATATATATATATATATATATATATATACATATACATATATATACATACATATATATATATATATATACATTTATACATATATATATTTATTTATATATATACATGTATATATATATATTTATATACATACATACATACATATATATATATATATATGTGTGTGTGTGTGTGTATGTATATCTCACATGGTATCATATACCTATTATCAAGTGAAAGCATTTTATTATTCATGACTTCTCGTTTCTCTCTGTCTCCCATTCATGTCCACTTCTGATGGATTAGTCCAACTCCAAGTTGTATTGATCTTCCACCACTAACCTTTGGGCCTATCAATTTTGATTGATTAATTTATATTTCTGTCATTGTTTCTCAGTCTTCCGAT
This sequence comes from Octopus bimaculoides, assembly GCF_046866305.1. Lineage (NCBI taxonomy): Eukaryota > Metazoa > Mollusca > Cephalopoda > Octopoda > Octopodidae > Octopus > Octopus bimaculoides. The sequence continues at coordinate 4,392,846 of NC_142931.1, forward strand.
ATATCACATCAAATCTCATTGACAGATGTTAGCCAACCCTTCTTCGCCCACTTCACCTCACAGGATAGAATTTGCATAAAATATTTATTATTGAGATTTCAGACGTTAAACAGCCATTCGGTTAATTGAAAATACAAAATATGATTTCTTCTTCTTCGTAGATCTACCCTGCTCCTGCAATGATTTTGTGTTTTTTAAAGAGGTGTCATGTGTAGCATGCTTCTCATCTCACCCTCGCCATTATCCACTTAGAGGCCATTATTTCATGTTGCTATGGGGTCGAACAGGTGTGTAACACACCCACACACCCCCTTGCTTTCCTCTTCACCTGGTGTCTTGAGGGGCTCAAAGATGAGGTCATCACTAATATCTGAAATGGTGTGTCAGGTAATGAAACCTGGTCCCCCATCTGTGAGTGGTTCTACCGAGAAACCTTTATGGTGTCGCAAGGTGGAATTGGTGACATTAAAAGACAAAACTGAATAGGAATCCACTTGGTTTGTTAATCTCTACAGACCTTCCATCAGCCAAGTCATTAGCAAACTGTTCCCTCTCACTTGTTTGTTGATTGAGTCTTGCTTTAGTATTTTTACCATCATTGCTATTGAGACTGCTGCTAGTAGTAGTAGTAGTAGTAGTAGTAGTAGTAACAGTAGTGGTGGTGGTGGTGGTGGTATAGTGGCCTGTTACAAGTTGTGCCTGTGACAACTTAAACATCATAGAAACCTCATCAAAAAGGAGTTAGCAAATATCTTTTTTTTTAGTAAAATATGAAGATTACACACACGCATGTGCACGCACACACACACACACACACACACACACACACACACACACACACACACACTTTAACTGCAGGTTGATACAATACGGCAGCTTTCTTTTTGAGCTTGGAGCCTTTTCTCATAAAAACACAATACACTAACTACCGCAAACTTTTGTACCTCACTACCACCGACACCACCACCACCACCACCACTGCCACCACTAACAACACCAGCCGCTACCATAACCACCACCAACAACCAACACCTCCACCATCACCACCTGCTGCAGCATTACAACAACAACAACAACAATGATAATAATAATAGTTATAATAATAATAATAATAGGAGTCCATTATAGAAATACTGGAGCTGTAAATAAAAGCTTTAGATGTTTATTTCTTTTATCTACTGTTTGATAAATGATAAAAGATAAGAGACATTCTCTCCACAGGTCTAGCCATCATCATCATCATCATCTGCAGCAGCAATAACAACAATGTTCTCTGCTGAAGTAAATCCATTTAATACTCCATGGGAAGGATTTACAGCAGACATCATGGCCTTTACATTGATCAAACTCATCATCACACCAGCGCAATACTAGTCGTTATTATTGTAGTTGTTAATAATAATAATAATAATAATAATAATGATAATAATAATAATGATAATAATAATTGCTATAGTTGTTATTGGTGTGAGTATTATTCTCATATCAGGGAACTGTGTGGCAGTTACCTGTACTCTTTTCAGACATTGAGTATCTAGGACTACATCATCTAACTAACGACCCTAGAATATGATGTGAGGGAGATTTGACTGCTATTTCTTATAGGCATATTTGGACAGCTTGAGGGGTCCCTATAATTGTGATACCCTTGAGAAGCCATCAGCGATTGTAATGGCTAAGGTTTATTGATTGGCTGATAGTCTCACCTATTTTTTATTACAGGTAGCAAGAATGGAATATATATATATATATATATATATATATATATATATATATATATATATATATATATATATATATATATACATGTGTGTGTGTGTGTGTATGCACAGATGCACATACATATAGGTAGATTTGTATATGTATAGAGGTGTGAAATTGTGTAGGCAATGGAATTATTGTTATAAAATTAGAACATTTTGAAGGAATTGGAGGGTCTTGAGTTAATGGAGATAATGGTGATTAGAATTTTTGTTGATTAGTTGTTGACGAATGTGTGTGTTTGTGTGTACATGATATTTTGCTTGTTTCGGTTGAATTATCAAATCAACTAAGCAAAACCACCCTGTACACCCGCCTCTCAACAAGCAGGAAATCAAAAGCATATAAATGAAAATATGAAATGACCACCTCCTATGAAACTATCTACAAAAACCCCTCAACCATAAAAACATTAGTGGATGACTGGTGTAATTTGACAAACTTTGTTTTCATGTAAACAAGTAAGTCTAATGACATCATGGCCATACATACTCCCCACCCCACCCACCATATTTTGAGCCATACTCCCCACCCACCATATTTTGACAATCATGGTGTACACTGTAAAGAATTTCATAAATAATTTTTATTAGGAAAAGGCTGACAGTAACTTTGAAGTTTTACCGTGTCCACCATCATCAGACTGGTTTACTCTGGTTGTTTCTGCCTTTATATACTTTTTGGGTGGTTGTTCATCTGGCAGGTGGAGTATTGTGAATGAGAATTAGGTGTGGAAGGGAGTGGAAGTAGTAATGTATGGAGTGGGGAATAGAGAATGATAGAACAAAGTATCTCTTTTTAGGGTGTAAGTTGTGAGAAAGGTATGGTGGGGAGAGTTATTCCAGTTTGGAAGAGTCTTTAATGTTATAAATGTCATCACTATCATCATCATCATCCAATCTATACTTTCCATGTAAGCATAGGTCACATGATGATTTGATGCGATCCAATGAGCTAAAGAACTGTGTCAAGCTCCAATATCAGTTTTAGCATTGTTCTAGGGTCAGAAGCACTTCTTAGCGCCAACCACTTTGCAGTGTCTACTGGATGACATTGCTCATGCCACCAGCAGTGGTGAGATCTCCAAGTAGCTTACAAGAGAAGGAAAAGCTTCCTGGATTCAGTGGAGTATTTGAGAGAGGTGGGGTAGCCTTAGATCAGGTGTTGGTAGGGTAAAGTATGATAGAGGGACAAACACAGGCGTCTTGCTAAAGAGAATGTATATATATGTATGTGTGTATATATATATGTGTGCATGTATATATGTATGTGTATATATATATATATATATGTCTGTATTATATATATATATGTGTGTGTGTGTGTATGTATGTATGTATATATATATATATATATATATAAATATATATGTATGCATGCATGTATATATATATGCATGTATATATATATACATACATATATGTATGTGTATATATGTGTGTGTGTATTTATGTATGTATATTCACAGTGTTCCTTTAGTATTTAAATGATATACACCATTTTTATGTTCTACTTTTAGAATTTTGTTTATATTCTTTTATTCTTTTACTTGTTTCAGTCATTTGACTGTGACCATGCTACAGCACTGCCTTATATATATATATATCTAAATATAAATATATATTATATATTATATATATATTGCTATTTTGGTGTGAATCTATATATTGGAAAGACCTTAAGACTCTCCCCAGACCTCTATCATTAGCTGGTTTTGCCAAAGGGACTTCTGAATTAGACACAATACGCACACACATGTTTACTTGGCTGGCTGTGTGTATACACAGACACAAGCACGCATCACTTCACATACACATCACCACAAACCTAAATGTAAATAGTCATATATTTATATGTCTTCTTATAAATATTGATAAATATTTTTCTCTCGTGATATTGTTACTTCGAAGCTGATGTAAATATATTTGGGCAGAAACACGTACGTATAAAATCTAGTCTCTATATTCCTATAAACACTTCTTAGAATAGCTTTGTCAATAGTTTATATTATGTATTACATTATGCATTCAGACACACACACACACACACACACACACACACACACACACACACACACACACACACACACACACTTCTATATCTATATTCTTTTCTATTTTATTCATGTCTGTCTGTCTGTCTATCTATTGATCTAATTATATTTATATTAATGTTTGTTTTTATGTTTTATTAAAAACAATTTTACAATAAATTGGGGGATTACTCAATACATTTGGTAGAGTATAAATTTATTGTTCTTTAACAAGAATAATATTGACAATGACTATGTAGTTTCAGCCTCCTAAGTCATCATCCGATGGCTTAACAGGCTGAAATTTTGAAGTCACTGTCAAAACATCACATAAATAGATAAATATCTGTCTGTCTGTCCATCCATCTGTCTGTCTGTCCATCCATCTGTCGGTTTGTCTATCTAAACGTTTTGCGATGTTTTTTTTTTCATTGTTGTCCCCACTTTTGTTTTTTTTTCTGCTTTGTTTTTGCCCCCCTCTAAAAGAAAAACTCTACATTTGTATTTTGTCCCCTCTCTGTTGAGCCCTGTGTGGCTAATAAAGAAACATATTTATCTATCTATCTATCTATTTATCTATCTTTCGATCTGTCTACCTACTTACCTACCTACCCGTCTGTCTGTCTGTCCATCTCCCCGTCTGTCTGTCTGTCCATCTCCCCGTCTGTCTGTCTGTCCATCTCCCCGTCTGCCTATCTATCTCTCTACCTATCTATCTCTCTACCTATCTATCTATCTATCTACCTACCTGTCTGTCTTTCTATCTATCTATCTATCTTTCTACCTACCTACCTATCTATCTATCTACCTGTCTGTCTGTCTATCTATCTATCTATCTATCTATCTATCTATCTATCTATCTATCCATCCATCTATGCATACATATAAATGTTTGTGTTTATATGAAGTTATATATAAAAGCAATTTAACATTAAACTCAAGGATCACTCAACACACTTAAGCAGAGTTCATGTTTATTAAACATTTACAAGGAAAATATTGACAATGACATTCAAAGTTTCAGCTTTTGCTCACCTTTGTCAGACTATGCGCATGCACATGTACATACATACATACATATTAGGTGCTCTCTTGTATACGAGCAAAGCCACTGCTAGAAAGAATCATTGAAATGAGTCATTGATGATGCAATGTGAGTCCCTTATATGACTCTTGAGCACTCGGCCCACTCTACAGAGTGGCTGGTGTTCAGAAGGGCAACCAGCTGTAAAATCCCTGCCAAAACGGACACAGAATCATGGTGCAGGTTCCTACCTGGTCAACTCTTGTTAAACCGTCCAACCCATGCCAGCATGGAAGGAAGACTTTAAACAATGACGATGATGATTTTATATATATATATATATATATATATATATATATATATATATATACTTACACACACACTCACACATATGTATGTTTGTTCCATTGTTGTTACCTGTAATAAAAGATAGGTGAGATTATCACCCAATCAATAAATCCTAGCCATTACAATCACTGATGGCTTCTCAGGGGTACCACAATTATATGGACCCTCAAGAAGTTCACAGATGCCTATAAGAAATAGCAATCAAATTTTTTTCCCCTAATCATATCCCAGGGTGTCTTCTGAATCAGATTTGACTTAGGGCTAAAGAACAACCCCCACATGTCCCATAGCACTAAAGCTTCATTGCAAATGTTTCCTTTTTCACTGCCCCAAACTGATTTCACTTTCATCATTTCACCTGTTTTATGTTTGAAATCCTTAAGCCTACCCTTAGCCCCCTATTAAACTCTTCTTTTGTCCCACCTAATTCTGTAAATCTCTTTTTATGTGTCAGAATATTTTAAAGGCACCAAACACAGAGTTTTTCTATTCCCTGTTTAGGAAACTGAAAGTTCTATAAATTCTTTTCCTTCTCTCCAAATTAATTGATGAAATAAATATAACAAAGAATGTACAAAAGAAAACTTCATTTATCTTAGAAAGAATATCTTTTTACTATTAGAAACCCGAGTTCTTTGAAAACCACTTATTATCATGATCCTTGTTCCCTTGACAACAATTAATTAGATGCTCAGTGTCACATGATATGTCGACTATCTCTGGCGCTGCTCCACTCATGTGGTCCTTAATGTAAGTCATTCCAAGTCTTCAGACGGTTCCTTTTTATAACACAGTCTTGAAATACATTGAAATTGTTTCTTATTACCAATCCACTTTGAAATATCAGCATCTCCTTATCTGTTGTTGACAAAAATGTTCTTTTAGACAGACATTAATTTGTGAGAGTAACAACATTTGGCCTGAAGAATTGGTCATTTGATTCTCATCACCTGTGTAATGTTGATTCTAAAGAATCTTAGCTTGTAATGATCCAATTCACTGAGACGTAAACAATCTTAGGCAATGTTCCTGCTCTCTACTCAATGTCTGCATTGTTGGTTCTCAGAATGAAATTCACCATTTAAAGAGAACCTCAGTTCATAGCAGGGTTTCTTCTGCTGAATTTATTCAAAAAGTTTCTATTCATCATCATCATCATCATCGTTTAACGTCCATTTTCCATGCTGGCATGGGTTGGACGGTTCGACTGGGGTCTGGGAAGCCAGGAGGCTGCACCAGGCTCCAGTCTGATCTGGCAATGTTTCTACAGTTGGATGTCCTTCCTAACACCAACCACTCTGAGAGTACAGTGGGTGCTTTTTACGTGCCACCGGCACGGGGATCACGACTACAATTTCCATTTGATTTTAATGTACTTGACTCAATAGGTCTCCTCAAGCACAGCATGTTGCCCTATGATCCAAAGTATTTTTGAGTGAGCTGGGGCTGGTTATGCGACACTGGTGTAGGTTACAGCTCACTTTATTTGCTGGGTCTTCACAACTAAATTAACGTAGAAGTCATTAATATATAAAAATAAAGCATAGAACAAACACCATATTTGATTATCTTTTTGAAAATTCTATAATATTGAGCACATTGGGGATTAACTCAAGAAGATTATCTCAAAAGTTTGAGATTGTGTAAAAACAATCCTGTATTATTGTAAAAGTTAAATGAATGTATTAGATATTAAATATTTGAAGCAAAGTTGTCAAAATACAAAGATTTTATCCAAAACTTTATTAATTCTGCCTGCCCTCTTACAATATTTATAATTTGTCAAAGATGAGAGGATTGTTGACTAACACCAGAAAAAGCTAAATATGAAACATAAGTTAGACGTCTTTCTTTATTTTTTTTTTTTAATTAAAAAATAGAACATCATTATAATCAGAACTAGAGAATATTTTTTTTCCATAATAAACAAAATATTACAGAGATAATTCCATGTGAGGAACTGCAGTAGCTTATTGGCCAAACTAGTGGTGTGGGTCACATAATGTTGGCTGTTCTAAGTTAAATCAAGGAAGTAAATTATTAGTAGCAAGAAGATAGAAAACCATAAGAGTCTGTGGTGTTGGATATGTTCCATAGTGTTGTCATGGAAACAAATACAGAAAGAGAGGTGGGGGAGGAGAGGAGTAACAACATCTAATTGAGTCGAAGATAAGCAAGGCATCTGTTAAATACAGCTTGCTGTGAGTTTCCAATTAGATTTGTCCTTCAAAGAAGTCTTCCACCAGCCAGTAAGTAAACAAGGTGCTGGAATGTAAAGCTGACCAGGGCAGAAGGAAGGAAGAAGAAGAAGAAGAAAGGAGAAAAAAGTGGAAAAGGAAGTTAGCCAGATCTGGCTGAAGGACAACAGTTTTGTTGTAACTAGAAATTAATCTTCTTCAATTAATATATTTTATTTTATTCATATAGTGCTAACCTTTTTCTAGTTCTCTTCTCCTCTTAATCTCTCTTTCTCATCTTTGTCTCTCTGCCTTATTTATAAAGCCTCCACCTTTTTGATTTCTACTTACGTAAAACACTGCTAATTCCTGTGGTAATTGGCATTTTGGCACAAATGTCTTGTTTGGAGAGGTTTGGTGATGTGATTCTGTCCAATATTCCACTGAAACTCATTTCATTAGTTTGGATTTATTCCTCAAATTTGTGGACAGCTGAATTTACACAGATAGCCCTTCACCATCTGTATTACACCCAAAGTATTGTTCATCATCATCATCCAGTGTTTTAAATCCAGGTTTTGTCCCTGTGAATGGAGGTGGCCAGATTTACCTCAATGCTATAGGAACCATCCTCACACCATCTTGCCTGGTTTTGGGTGTCCTCCCTTTTCAAACCAACCTACCCAATCTCCCCCTCCACCTGTCCCCTCCACCTTTTCCTCGGTCTACGCTCTATTTCCCTCAAACGCAATCATTCTCTTCATCCCTCCTCAACACATGCCCTTACCACCTCACTCCATTCACCCTTGCCAACCATTCCACCGATTCCTCCAACCCCAGCATCCCCATCAAATCCTCAGTCCTGTTATCAAAGAGCTTCACCCCACACATTTCTCTCATCTACCATGAATCCATTGCTTACATCTCGTACACAACACTGCATTGCTCTCTCAGTCCTTCTCAAAATTGCCATCTCTCTCTCTCTCCCTCAGACACCATGTCTCACTCCCATACAACATTGCAGCTCTCACACAACTCTTATAGACCCTTCCTTTCATCTTTAATGACAACCTTTTCCCACATAACAATGTTCCACATTCCCTGAACTTCACCCAGCCAAGTCTCGCTCTTGCTGTCACAGATGCTTCACATCCACCACTCACATCCACCCTATCTCCCAAATAACAAAACCCTCTCACCGTTTCCACCTTGTCATATAGTGTTTCCACTGGTTCTGCCAGTCTTGGGGTCACCATCTTCGTTTTCGTACATCTACCATGAATCCATTTCCCACATTTTCTACACAACACCGCATTTGCCATTACCCTCCTCCCACACACACCACACGGATCCACTAACACTTCTCCTTCCACCCCACTCCCCATCACCTTTGTCTTTCCGAGGTTTACCTTGAAGCCCTTGCTTTAAAATGCCTCCTTCCATTTCCAAAACGTCTCCCTCATTCCCTCCATTGTCTCACTCATCAGAACAAGGTCTTCTGCATACAGTATCTCCATTATCAATCTCTCTCTTGCACTCTCCGTCACCACATCAACCACTATTGCAAACAACAACAACGGTGACAACACAGATCCCTGATGCACACCAACTTTCACCACAAACTCCTTCGACACCTCTGATCCAACTCTAACTCTTGTCTTAACCCCCTCATACAAACTCATCACTGCCCTCATTATTACCTCTAGTCCACCTCTCTTCCTCAATGCCCACTCAATTATCTCTTCCTGAGAACCCTATCAAATGCCTTCTCCAGATCAGCAAAGCACATGTACAACTCCTTCCTCTGATCTCAGTATTCCTCTTGCAATTTCCTTACAATGAACACTGCATTTATTGTCCCCCATTCCTGGCATAGAACCAAATTGCATCTCATCCACATCCACCCGCTTCCGAATTCTCCCCTCCAACACCCTTTCCACTATCTTCATTGCATGCTCCAATAACTTCACTCCCTTATACGCCCCCACAACTCATCGCATCCCCCTTCTCCTTGAAAATCGCTACCACCACACTTAGTGCCCAATCATTTGGCATTCCTGTTCCGTCCAGCACACCCTGGCAGAGCTCCATCATCACTACAATCCCTGTCTCCCCACTTGCAGTTGTCCTTTCCACACTTCTGATGGACCAGCTGCCCTTCCTGTTCTCATTTCTTTCAGTATTGAAAAGTGCATCTTTAGTTTCACTATTTCGATATTGCACAGAATATGAATAAAACATTGAGAATTATGGAGAAAACCAGAGACTAAGCTTGTAGTAGCAAAAATTAAAATGTCAGAAGCAGTGGTCTTGGAACACCCAATCTTGTCCCATATACTACGATATCTGATTTAGTACACAGTTCACATGGTGCAGGTATGAATATTGTCTTGGTTTTATCAGACTTCTTTTAAGATCAAAGGCCATACATAAGCAGAAAAGTGATCCGTAATGTGTTGGCTGTCATCAGAAGTGTGATCCAGGAAATCAACATCATCTGCATAAAAGAGTTCCCTGATCAAAGTTTCAAACTTGAAGTTGAACCTTCTCAAATTTATGACTCTTCCGGTAGTTCTGAACTGCAAGAGGACATCCTTGTCACAGTCGTGTAATGCATGCACAAGAAGAACTGCAAGAGTGTAGGAGCAAGAATATCATTTTGCTTTACTCTATTATCATAAAAAACTTTATCAGACAATTTCCTGTTATAGACAACATGAGCCTTCATGTCTTGGTGCTGCTGTTCAATGTATTTCTCTTGTATTTGTCTAACACAGAATACCAATTTGGTTGTTCCTGTACCTAATCTAAAGCCACTTTGTAATTCAAAAATCACTGTAAAACAGCCATCTTCCATGAATTTGTTCAACAACAGCCTAGCAAGGAATTTGCCAGCAGCTTGCAGAAGTGTGAAGCCATGATAAGGGTCACAAGTTCCTTTTTCTCTCTTACCCCTGAACAAAGACACTAAAATGCCATCAATCCAATCTCTTGGTAAAGAGGTGCCAGTCCAGTTCAACAGAAGACCATCTCGGCCAGGTGCTCTGCTAGTAGTTACCTGTTTAAGAGCCATTTTTACCTCATCATCAGATGGTCATCAATCCATTGTGAATTTCATATCACATTATTATTGGCTACTGATGGGTTACTCTTTTACTTGTTTCAGTCATTTGACTGCGGCCATGCTGGAGCACTGCCTTTAGTCGAGAAAATCGAACCCAGAGCTTATTCTTTGTAAGCCTAGTACTTATTCTATCTGTCTCTTTTGCTGAACTGCTACGTT
>NC_142931.1:4410970-4440970 GCF_046866305.1 Octopus bimaculoides
CCCGGTCAGTGCTGGTGCCACATCAAAAGCACTTGTGCCAGTGCTACATGAGAAAGCACCTGTGCCATGCCACGTAGAAAGGACCTGTGCCAGTGCTACATTAAAAGCACCCAAAAGGGGTTGGCATTAGGAAGGGCATCCAGCTTCAGAAACCAAACCAAGACAAACGACTAAAACATGGTGCGACTCTCCAGGCTTGCCAGCTCAAGCCAAACTGTCTAACCCATGCCAGCATGGAAAATGGGCGTTAAATGAGGATGATGATGATGATGTGAATGTTGGTGATGATGATCATCTTCATCATCATCTTCATCTTCATAATCATCACTGTTGTTGTTTTGACAGCCACTTTTCTATGCTTGCATGGTTCAGACAGAACTCTTTGAGGTAGAATTTTTGCAGCTGGATGCTCTTTCTGTCCTTCAACACTCACCTATTTCCAAGCAAGGTAATATTTCCCCACCATGGCTAGACATGTTTTTACAGAGGATTGGAATGACATCACTTGTATGATGGTACCACTCATTTACAACTATCATGTGATGTCAAGACAAGGAGGCATGACCCACCACCACCCAACCTCCCCCTACACACACACACACACACACACATGCACATACACACATATACATATATATGATAGGCTTCTTTGAGATTCCATCAAGTCTGAGAAGTAGAAGACATTTGCTCAAGGCAACATGCAGAGAGATCGAACCCAAAACCATGTGGTTGGGAAGCAAACTTCTTAACCAGCCAACCATGCCTGTGCCTATGCACACACACACACACACGCACACACACACATACATGCACATACACACATGCATGCACACACTCATACACATACACACACATGCACACATACACATTCTCACACATGCACATATATACTCACACACACATATATAAATCTGTCTCAACAATTTAGTCAACCCATGCATTCATGGGAAAAAAAAGACATTAAAATACTGATGACAATGATATATATATATAAATATAACGTGTCTTGAATGGCTCAACAATGCAGAGTGGACTATAATAACTGTTATAATTTTATTATCCATAGTCTGATATAATAATAATATTTCGGAATACAAAAATTCTTTCTTCAGATATCGCTAGGAATTGATCGAGTCATTGTTATAATCGGTATAATCGGTTTTCCAACGGTTGCTGAAATTTTCTTTTTTCTGGAAACATCTCTGCAAAGGTCTCATGAAGCTCCTTCTGGAAATTCTTATGAGAAGTGCATGAGGGTGGCCATGTTTTGAGCTCGTGTGTGTTGACACACCGCAGCGCTGCTTCTAAGATATGTTTTATACGTGAAGTTTTTTTTTTTATATATAATACCTGAGCATGTTATCAAAAATGAACCTACACGCATCCAGATGTAGCTAAATAATATACTGATTGCCAGCCTCTTGCCTGTTGTTGATTTGGGGCCTTAGTCTGTCTATGAGGATAGCTTCCTTAATTCTTAGATAAGCCAAATTTCTTTCATTGGCCCCAATTGCGACTGTTATGCTTTTGTCAGTGTTCCAGCATCTGTCTAGATGTTTTCTGAAGGAGGAGGCTCTCGTGTTCAGATGCTCTTTCATGCAGACGTGGAACAGTCTTGTTGTGCTACCCACATAGAACTTGTTGCATTTGTTACATCGTATTCTATACAAAACATTTACCTGTTGGCATAAATGTGTGTCATGGATGGGGAAGTTAGCTAGTGTTCATTGATTGCTCTTCTTTGCTTGTTTCTTTGCTAGGTGTCTTCTCAGATATTTATATATATATATATCTGAAGACCTGGCAAATAAAGTGGGTCCACAGCTGTAATATACACCAGTGTCACTTAACCAGCCCACTCAAAAGTACCTTGGATCGTAGGGCGACGTGCCATGCTTGAGGAGACCTATTGAGTCAAGTACATCAACATCAGTAATATCAAAATCACAATCAAATGGAAATTGTAGTTGTGAGCCCCGTGCCAGTAGCACATAAAAAGCACCATCCGAACGTGGCCGATGCTAGTGCCGCTTTGACTGGCTTCCATGCCGGTGGCACGTATAAAGCACCATCTGATCGTGGTTGATGCCAGCTCCCCAGGCCCCTTTGCCGGCGGCACATAAAAAGCACCCACTGCACTCTCGGAGTGGTCGGTGTTAGGAAGGGCATCCAGCTGTAGAAACACTGCCTGATCAGATTGGAGCCTGGTGTGGCCTTCTGGCTTACGAGACCCCAGTTGAACCATCCAACCCATGCCAGCATGGAAAACAGACGTTAAAGGATGGTGATGATGATGATGACGATGATAAATGTGAATCTGTCCCTTATGACCTGTTCAAGCCCCTAGAGAAAATGAACTGCAATGACTTCACTTCTCAGAGTTGTCTCTTGCCCTTTCTAATCGAACATTCTCAACTCACTTATCTCCCTTTGATTATCAACCTTCTGCTGCTCAACTCCTCGAATTCCACTGTTACTATTAGGTTCAGTTCTTCACTTATACACACACACACACAGGTACACGTAGACATAGAGGTACGGGCATGGCTGTGTGGTAAGAAGCTTGCTTCCCAACTACATGATTCTGGGTTCAGTCCCTCTGTGTGGCACCTTGGGCAAGAGTCCCCTTACTAAAGCCTCAAGCCAACCAAAGCCTTGTGAATGGATTTCATAAACAGAAATTGAAAGAAGCTTGTCATATATACGTATATATCTGTGTGTGTGTGTGTGTGTGTCCTCTGCCTCTGCTTGACAACCGATGTTGGTGTGTTAACGCCCCTGTAACTTAGCAGTTCAGCCACATGTGTGTGTGTGTGTGTGTGTGTGTATGTATCTTTTTATATATGCAATGGTACATCTCCACACACATATCTATACATTTGTCACACCTCATTTATGTTTGCTGTTTCTATTGTAATTTTTTTGTAGCAATCAAGGAAATCACCTCACCACCCGCCATCACCCCCATTACCACCACCACTATCACCATCAGTTGTTCTATTGTTTTCAGTTATTATCTCCCCATTTAAGCTACTTTTCTATTGAGTCCGATGCTATGCCAGTCAAACTCCAATAAATAGAGATAAGCAGGGAGTATATAAATGAATGGTTTTTCCCTGTGTTTCGAGATAACACAAACAAGTTAAATAGTGTCAATAAAATATTTACTGTATTCAACTGAAAAAAACACAAAAAAAAACCAAACACTGGAATTGGTGGTGGTGGTGGTGGTGGGGGTATTGGTGGTATGCTGTTTGTTTACAGTGAAGTTGATGAAATATATTTAAGTTCTCTGGAGCAATACTGAGGAACTGGCATTGCTTATATGCCTGTCATGAAGCACATGTGTGTATGTGTGTGTATATATATATATATATATATATATATATATATACACACACAAACATGCATACACACACACATACACACACACATACACACAGTGGGAAGTCAAAGATTATAAACACTCTTGTTTCTGTGATTTAAAAAAAGAGAATAAACAGGGGTTGAATAATTCTGTCATTTTCCAGCATAGTCTCCTTGTTTTTTCCCCAATGTATTTCTTCCAGTGGACCACAACCTTGTTTATTCCATCAAAGAAGAAGCTTTTCAGCCGGTTCCACAGCCACTTCTGCACCACTTTCTATGCTTCGTCATCCACAGCAAATGGATGATCTTGCAAAGGATGCTTGAGCAGTTCAAAGAGATGATAGTCAGAAGGGCAAAGATCTGGGCTGTTCCACTCACTTGAAACCTTATTCTTCAATGGTTTTAACAGTATGGGTGCAAGGTTGAGTCTAGAATTTCTTTTTCCCTGATGATCTCAGGTGTTTCCATTCCATGCTCTGCCTTTTGTGTTCCGGCTCAACCTAATGGACCCAGCTCTTATCTGCTGTGACCGTTCTCTCTAAAAAAAGCTTTACCTTGACCGTTGTACTTGTTGAATAAGTAATGATAGATCTCCACACGATTGCATTTATGTGCTTTCGTAAGCTGTCTTGGCACCCATCTCACACAGACTTGAGAGAAGTAAAGCTTGTTGTGAATGATTTCATGACTAATTTGCAGAGAATAATGATTTCAAGACTAATTTTCCACCTCATTGATGGTCACTTATTGGTTCACTGGAACCATCTCTCAAGCTTGCTGAATCTTCACATAAGTGGTGGGGGTTGATGGGTGTCCTACTCTCTCTTTGGTCATTTTGAAACTTCTCAGTCCACTCATGCACACTTCTATGCAGTGAAGGGCTGACCACAGATTGTACTGAAAACCAGCAATGAATTTCTGTCCCAGACGTACCTTCAGGCCAGAGAAATCGGATCACTGATGATCTCTGTTCTTCCTTGGTGCACATGGCCAGTGGGGCAGTCGTGTTTACTCTGTAACTCCAGAAAGGAAACTGGGACGACCAAGATCAAATCATGATTATGTAACAAGAATAACACTACCAGGTAGTTGTGTGCACAAGCGCTGAAGGCAATGTGGCCAACCCGAAGAAAGTTTTAGCAGGAGGAGTGAAGGTAATTTTTGATTTGCCCTTGTGTGTATATATGCACTCTCTCTCTCTCTCTCTCTCACACACACACAAACACACACATGCACACACAAGTTGGCCCTTAAGCCATGTGCACATGCATATACGTGTGTGCGTGCATATGTCCTAGTGAGTGGTCAAGTTCTTAGGATCATGATCACATGATCATGACATTGGTTCCTAGATGAGGTTGAGCAATGTGTCCTTGAGCAAGCCACTTAATTTCACTTAGCTCCAGTCTAAACCGTTAGTCAACTGTTTAGAACACCAGCTAAGCAGTGAGACAGTTTTTTTTTATTCTTTCCAGCTTCCACTTCTTTGATGTTATTCTGGATCAAGACTATGAGGGTTGGGGTGGGAGGGTAGGGTCAGCTAATATCTGCTTGTGATTGCAGAGGCACCTCAAATTACTAACAAAAGTATGGTACATGCTAATGGTCATACTTGATTCTGGGAAGTGGTAGTAGAAGCAGCAACAGCAGCAGCAGCAGTAGTAATAGTAGTAGTGGTCATTGTTGTTGTAGAAGCAGGAGTAGCAATATTATATATACTCTTGGAGTGGTTGGCATTAGGAAGGGCATCCAGCTGTAGAAACCAAATCAAACTGGAACCTGTTGCTGTTCTCCAGTTTCAGTCAAACCATCAAACCCATGCCAGCTTGGAAAAAGGATGTTAAATGATGATGATCATCATCATCATATATATGTATTTTTTCTTTTATTTGTTTCAGTCATTTGACTGTGGCCAGGCTGGAGCACCGCCTTTAGTTGAGCAAATCAACCCCAGGACTTATTCTTTGTAAGCCTAGTACTTATTCTATCAGTCTCTTTTGCTGAACCTACTAAGTTTTGGGGATGTAAACACACCAACATCGGTTGTCAAGCAATGTTGGGGTGGGGGTGGGCAAACACACAGACATACACACATGTATATATATATATATATATATATATATATATATATATATATATATATATATATATATATATATATATATATACATATTTACACACACCTTATTTTTGTTCTCTTGTTTCAGTCATTAGACTGCAACTACACTGGGGTGCACACATACACAAGTTCATATACATATATATATATATATATATATATATATATATATATATATATATATATATAGATATATATATATATATATATATGTGTAGGTTTGAAACCTGTTTGAAAAGTGGTGAAGCACAAAACTCTTGGCCCTTGAGTCCCTCCATAACTTCTGCAGATTATTAATATAAAAAACGTGTGTGTGTGTGTAGAAAGACTGACAGAGATTTATGCATTAAAATTCTGATGTTCGAACAGTGATTGAAACAATAGCTTCCCAGTGTGAGGATTGAACTTTCATCCTGTGATATCTAACGTCTTATAGATTCCTTGAATGTTTGTTTGAAGAATTGACAAAATGAAAGAAACAAAAATTGGTTTCTGTGAGATGTGGCTGCCGTGTCAGCTGGTTGAGAGGGTGTATATAGGATGTTAGTTTGTTTTGTTGAATGTTGTCACTGGCTGCATGTGTCTACAAGCATCTGTGAGCCAACCATGCATGCATCGATAAGATTGATTCTGCAATCCCTGCAGACAGTAGCGAATATTTACTTCGTACTTCACTGGGAATCCACATCTGCGAGTTTGTCACGATATATTAATGTAAAACATACTTTTGTTGGTCAATAGTAGACTAGGCACATCAATAATGCATTACTGAATTTTCTAGGTCTTAACAATTGGTTAGAAGCCATTTGTCTCCACATTGAAGAAATATTTTCCTGCTGCCAATAATTCCTGCTCTATTTGGGTGCAGATGCATTAATCAGTAATTTAGTTTACCATTTCAAATGTATGCAACTATGAAATGTGCATTTCCTCTTCGTATTCTATGAAACATGTCAGTTTTTACCACCATCCTCTTCCTCCTCCTCCTCCTTTCCTCCCCCCCCCTCCTCCGTCTTTCAAATGGTTTCACCACAACCATTTATTGCAATGATGCTAACACTAAAATAACTCTTAAACTTATATTTCTATTAAAAAAAAAAATACTGAAAGCTTGAGGCTGACCCCATCCCACCGATTGGTACTAAATACCCCGCCATGAGTAATTAACTATTTCCAGTTTGTTAGAAGAAAATTAGTTACGAGAGACCTTTCTTCAATTTGACTCTTAAGTAATAAACAGAGGAGTGTGGCCGTGATTAATGTAAGAATCCAAGAGTCGTTGGCTAATTGTGCAGCCTAATTGTGTTTAATGTAAGTATCAGTTAATTGAAATTTTGTGAAGTTTAGAATAATCTACAACATGGGAGTGGATCCAGCCTGACCGTGTGGCTGATCTGGTGGTCTGTTCGTTTTGACACGGATAAGATGGATGTCAGACATCAGCGTGACAACCATAAGAGTAATAACTGACTCTGAGAGTCTCAGAGCCTTGGTCTCTTAACTTGAAATACAGTATTTACTATCTTTGATTTCAATTCAGTTTTTTCTTCTTTGATTAAATTGCAGCTGCTGCTGCTACTTCTATGACATCATCATCATCAACAACAACAACTAGGCTGGATTAACCCTTCTGTTACCAGCCCAGCTGAAACCGCCTCTGGTTCTGTAGTACAAACGTTTTGTTTTCATAAATTTTGAGTTAAAACCTTCCACCAAACCTTAATCACAATTTATGTCCCTATCATTAGCTTAATGATAATTAAGCTAATTAAATTCTTTGTTATATTTGAAATAATTGAAAGAAATACAGAGCATCTCAAAATAAATACAGTAACAAAAGGGTTAAGACCCATAGAGGCCCTAAGTTCTTAAAAATTTTGGTGCCCCCTTCATCATCATCATCATCATCATCATTGTCGTCTAATGTCTGCTTTCCATGTTGGCATGGGTTGGACAGTTTGACTGAGGGCTGGCAAGCCAGAAGGCTGCACCAGGCTCCAATCTGATCTAACAAGGTTTCTACAGCTGGATGCCCTTTCTAATGCCAACCACTCCGAGAGTGTAGTGGGTGCTTTTTACGTGCCACTGGCACAAGGGCCAGCCATGCGGCACTGGCATCGATCATGCTCAAATGGTACTTTTTACATGCCACCAGCATGGGCACCAATCAGCCAGCACTGACATTGACCACACTTGAATGGTGCTTTTTACATGCAACTGGCACGAGGGCCAGTTAGCCAGCACTGGCATCGACCACGTTTGAATGGTGCTTTTTACATGCCACCGGCACTGGTGCCAATCAGGCAGCACTGGCATCAGCCAGTAATTCAGAATATAAGCAATAATAAACCATAAAATAATTTTTTGTGTTTCAAAACAAAAACAAAACTAAGATGGAAAATAATGTTAATTTTTGTTTTCTTCCAGTTTACTTATATTTGGAAAAATATTCTCCTGCATTTTAAATTGCAAAGTCTTTGATCAGATCCTTACTTTGACATCATGAACACTTTTGAAACTGTCATTTCCAATCATAGAATCCACTTCAAATATTATTTTAGCAAGTTTAGAGTGGTTTCTTTTGTGCTGGAAACCATTTACCATTTCTGTGGTGCCTCCCCTTCTTCCCTTGATGCCCCAAGCACATGCTTTTTTTGATTAATGGTTAATCTGCCCACCATTATCATCACCAACATCATCATCATCATCATCATCATCAATATCAACACCACCATCATCATCGTCATCATCAATATCATCAGCATCATCATCATCGTACTATTACACCTGTTTCCCCACACTTTGTGTTTAAGCTCAAGCAATGGAGTTACTAAAGAGTCCGTTTGACCATTTAAAAAACAGGGAAAATGTCTTATCCAGTATTATTTGCTGATTGTTCCGTCTGTTATGAAGTATTGTGTCCTTGCAGCCTGGTCACTGACACAATTTCACCATATTTACAAGAGGAGGAGGAGTGTGTTGGTTTGAAGAAAGAGACTTGCTCACATGTTCTCATCATCATCATCATTGCCGTTTCCATACTGTCGTGCATTGGATGGTTTGACTGAGGACTGGCAAGGAAGCTGCACCAGGCCCCAATCAGATCTGGCAAGGTTTCTACAGCTGGACACTCTTCCTAACGCCAACCACTCCGAGAGTGTAGTGGGTGCTTTTTATGTGCCACCTGCATGGTGGCCAGTCAGGCGGCACTGGCATCGACCATGCTCGAATGGTGCATTTTACACACCACCGGCACAGGAGCCAGTCAGGCAGCACTGGTATCAACCACGCTTGAGTGGTGGTTTTTCCATTTTGAAATAGGGCTAAAAGGTAGGTGGAAAGGCATAAAGAAAATCCAATTAAAGGGTTTGTTTAGGAAGGACCCTAATTTGAAGTCAGATTGAATGGTATGAAAATACTGAAGTTCCCTGCAGAACATTCTTTTGGTGCCTTTATAACAGTGAAAGAAAATATGATTCAAAAACTACAAATTGCGACATTATTTTAAATGATAAATGCCAAGTCTCTAGTTCAAAACTCTGTCTTTTCCATAAGATAGGGAAACTCAGTCTAGAAATTATTTTCATGAAACAAAAAACCCAGTCAGTCACTCAATGTTGTTTATTTTTCAGGATGTTGGATTCCCTTGGCAAGATCCGTTTATTGGATGTTGGTAGCTGCTTCAACCCATTCTTACAGTTTGAAGAATTCTTGGCTGTTGGCATTGATATTTCTCCTGCAAAATCTGTAAGTGGTAAAAGTTCTTCCAACCTATGCCAGCATGGAAAGCAAACGTTAATGATGATGGTGAAGACTTGTCTTTTCATTTGATTTCCTTGCCCCAAGCACTTCTTATATACCAGTTGTTATCTGGAGTCATTGATCTCCTAAATGTGTCATGGAATCCTGTCTTTATCATGGATTTTATCTTGTCATGGTTGCTAGAGTTAAATACATTTCCATGCACCAACCATTTTACAAATGAACTGGATGCTATTTGTCATGCGACCACCACCAGAGAGGTTGACATGTCCTCGATGAAACAGAAGTAAAAGGTTCTCTTGAGCCCCTCCCCCTCTGCTCATTCAGCAATCCTCTTTACAGTGTACCCTTGATGTGCACCATGAGGTGAAAGGCTGTTGTCACTACTGTAGTATGCTGTCTCTGTTCCTGTCAATGTGACCCAAGGAGCAGGAAGGGCCAAGAGCAACAGAGTTGGAGGTGAACCAGCAGGGAGAGCTGAGAGGGTGTCAGGGGACAGTAAGAATGTGGATAAGGGGGGAGAGACACAGAGAGAGATGGTGGGGGGGGGGGGCAAATGATGGATGGTTGTAAAAATGGTTGGGAAAAGGAGGATGTAATGAACGTAAATAATGAGTGACCTGGTGGAAAAGGAGTGGTGAAGGGTTATTATAAGAGAGTGGTGGATGTGAATAATGAGTGACACGGAGGAGATAGTGGGGGCAGTGGTAAAGAAGAGTAAAAGTAACAGGAGAAAAAGAGAGATAGTGTGTGTGTCACCGATAGATCTGATGAAACCTTTGTCAATCAGGCATTGTGATGGGAGACTTTGGAAACTAAGAGAGAGGCAGACAGACAGACAGACCATGTAATGGCTAGGTAGAAATGGTTGGTGATGAGAAAGCATGGCCGAGGATTGTGGAAGTGGAGATGAATGGTATAGAAGGGGTAAAGTCAGTGATGGGTGTCACGGAAGGAATGAGTTGAAGAGGGGGTGGAGGGAGTATTAACTAACAATACATAGGGGCAAGAGATGGGTATGGAGTGGGTACCCCTAAGACTCTGATGTAATAAGCTTTTTTGATTTGAGACACAGGTGGTGGGAGTGAGAGGGGATTGAGAAGGGACAGACTTAATGTTTTCTCTTGGTTGTTTATGAGTGACATGGTAGGGGAAGGGGGAAGAGAATTTTGTAGTGTATGGAAGTGTGTGTGTGTATGTGTGCATATACATACATACATACATGTATACAGATAGACAGACAGATAGATAGAGAGGTGGCGAGGAGATACATTTTCATAAATATATATGTGCATATATGCTAATATGTATTTGTGTGTATGTGTGTGTGTGTATAAACACATATACTAGAACAGGAAAGTAAGATTGGCATATGCAAATATTATGTATCTCTTCTTATATTTATACATATATGTATGTGTGTGTGTGTGTGTGTATAAATATATACACACACACACACACACCTATATATATATATACATGTATATATATATATACATGTATATATATATATAAGTACATATATATATACATATATATATACATATATATATATATATATATATATATATATATATATATATATATATGTAGATCTTTATAAATATACATGCATCTATCTTTTTATCACTTCTTCCATTTCTCTCTCTGTCTTTCACTCTCTCTCTCTCTCTCTCTCTCTCTCTCTCTATCTATATATATATATATACACACACACACACACATAATTCACACACAGAAAGAGAAAGAGAAAGAGCAGTAAGAGAAAGTGAATGAAAGATAATCATATAGCCACATACGTACACTCACATATTTACCCATATACACCTACACACCCACATCCATATACATATATACATACGTAATGAACATTTGGTAACATATGGCTTTGATTGGCCATGTAAAATCCTTTAATGTTTGTCTTTTGCCAGTCTACCATCTCAACTTTCTGACTGCACCTGGTGGTTGTTTGGAATAATAAGTCATATATTTAGCTGTTACTACTGTCTCCCACTGATCCCTCCCCACTCACCGACCAGCCAGCAAACAACAACAACAACAACAACATTAGCAAACAATCCTTCATTACTATTGCATAATCACCAACTGGGGTTTTTTTTGGCTGGTTTTTCTTGTTGTTGTTGTTGTTCATATTTATTTTGTTTTCCAATTGTCGTCTCCTCTACAATATCCTTTCAGTCATATTTGCATTTTACTTCCCAACCCCTGTATTTTGGTCATTGTGTGTGTGTGTGTGTGTGTGTGTGTGACTTATTCACCACCACTTTCATCATCATCATCATCATCACTCTCAGTTCTATTGATTGTAAGAAGTTAAGAAAGAAAGACCAAGCCATCGCTAGTGCACAGCATTGATCAGATGGTTTGAGAGATTCAGAAACATTGGAGAAGAGAAGCACAAGATGAACTGAGAGAGAGAGAGGGGGGAGAGAGGGAGAGAGAGAGAGAGAAAGAGAGAGAGCAATGAGTGAAGTTGATGTTACCTGGAAATGGAGGTAAAGTTACATTAGCTGAGGCATGAGACTGTGTGATTCGAGAGAGATTTGATTGCTACCTCTAGCTGGACAGCCACTGCATCACTGCCTGTCCAGCTAGAGGTAGCAGTCAAATCTCTCTCGAATCACACAGTCTCATGCCTCAGCTAATGTAACTTTACCTCCATTTCCAGGTAACATCAACTTCTCTCATTTGTTTTTACTGACCAACTCACCTTTAGTTTTTCTTTCAGGTGATTTATTAATAATGTTTGGAGCAGGGGTATTCTTAGCCCAGACCCAGGTGTGATCGTCTGGGAGGAACCAAGTTTATTTCCTAGGGTTATAATTGACGAAACTCACAGAATCTGTGGCGGGGATGGGGGTCATTTTCATGGATGGGTGTATACTGAGATATGTGATTAATAAGTATTACAGAGGTGTGTAGAGGTGTATGTCACGAACAGGTAAATAAATAGCTGTGTCATACCTGTGTAAGTAATTCATACCATTTGTAAAATTATTGAATACAGTCTCTCACATTCTCTCTCTCTTTCTCTCTCTCATACACACACACACACACACACACGTTAAGTCTGCATATATTTTACTCTCTCTCCCTTTCTCTCTTTTCAGAGTGTTTATCGGTGTGATTTCCTCCACTTAGAGACCCAGGAACCTCTGCAAGTGGCACCTGATACACTAGAAACCCTTCTAAACAACCTGAAGAGCCCTGTTCAGAAACTCCCTCAATGTTCCTTCCATGTGGTTGTCTTCTCCTTATTATTGGAATATTTCCCATCTCCGTACCAACGCTGGCTTTGCTGTCTCAAGGCCCACAAGCTGCTCATGATTGATGGTCTGTTGTTAATTGTTTCACCAGATTCTCATCAGCAACATAGAAATGCCCACATGATGAAAAGTTGGAAGAAAGCAATTGAAGCGATGGGTTTCAGTCGATGGCATTATACGAAACTGGAGCACCTGCACTGCATGGCCTTCCGCAAGCTTTATAACATGCAGGACGAAATAAGTTTGATTGCAGGTGATATTTATCCTGACATGATGTACATTCCACAAGATTCAAATGACAGGGAATCAGACTTCCAAGACAACCTCATACAAAGTATTTTCGATGTTGATAACAAAGAATTTTTTGAAAGAACCAGGAGCGAATTACCCAATGATTTCTCTGATGAAGAAGACAGCTCATGAAAAGTCTTCAGTTAATTAATCAATTTCCTGATGCTGTGATTTTCTTATTCTTTTATTAAATACTTAATTTTCATTTTTTTGGTAACTGTTTTGCATCCATTTTGTCCAAACTAGAATGGATGGAATGCTTTTTGAAAATTTCTATCTTTCCCAGATAGTGGCTCACGTGTTTATTCCATTATAATCCCTGATTCTGCTAAACCATTCTTAAAAGAAGTGTAGAATCTATTGTCCACCAAATCTCGCTAAGGCAAGTAAAATCCTGGCTTTAAAAATATCTGAATCGAATCCCATGTGATGTCCAATAGGTTAACCTCATATCTTTTAAACCCTTCTGATAACTCTGCAACATAGGGCAAATAAAAAAAAAAAGGGGTGGGTTTCGTATACGTAAATTAATGGAAAACTTTAAAAGCTAATTGTGACTGATTTTTTAGTTAATCGCTGTCCGTCAGTTGTTCACTGATGTGGAAACAACAATCAGGCTCAAACTAACACCTTCAGTTAACAACAACAACAAAAACAACAACAATAAATCTGTGCAACTTTCAAGGAAGGAACTCTTTTGTCTAGAGAGGGTAATATTTTCTCAGTTAGTGATCCACCAATATTGATTACTAATAAGTAATGAATATTGATTACTGATTAGTGATCTACCTATGTTAATTACTAATTAATAACTAATTAGTTTGTCAGTATATATTGATTAATATATAATTAATAATCTACCTTATTAGTAATCCATCTACGTTAATTACTGATTAACTAGTAATCAGTATATGTTGATTACTAATTAATAATCCATCCCTACTGATTGCTAATTGCTAAACCCCCCCCCCTCTATTGATCTCATACTCAATCACCAATATATTGTTTTGAGAAGAAAAAGAAATATTTAAGTTTAGCTGGAAATATTTTTATTTTCAATAAACAATTTTTAAAAATCAAAATTGTATTTTATTGTTTTCTTAATGTGGCCATGATGGAGCAACTCCCTCGTGGGTTTGAGTTGACCGTATCAACACCAGTAGTCATTTAGTAGGAAGCGAAAAAATAGTTTCACCGTTCCACAGCAAAACCGTTATACTACACTTTGAGAATTTTTGATATCTTGGCATCTGAAGCAGCTGGAGATACAATAGTTTGACCAAAAGAGCCGGCTATTGCAAGCAAAAATAAATATAGAAATAAACCCATTTGACCAAATATGGACATACGACAGTTTAACATAATAGCAATGATATATATATATCATCATCATCATCGCCATCATCATCATTTCACAACCATATTCCATGCTGGCATGAGTCGGATGGTTTGACAAGAAACCAGAGTGAGACAATGACTGCATTGCCTACTCCAGTGCCTACTTTGGCAAGGTTTCTACAGCTGGATGCCCTTCCTAATGCCAACCACTTTATAGAGTGTGGACTGGGTGCTTTTGTTATGTGTTGTGATACCAGCCACATTGAAGTTACCATGTAGTTCACAACAGACCCAGATGGGAGGGGTGGGGATTAAGGTATGTGGGGGAAAAGGTTGGGGTAGACCAGGGTCGTGTTGTAGGGGTGCTACAGGGCTACTCACATTTAGGAGAGTGAGAGAGAGAGAGAGATGTCAATATTCAATATGATTGTGAATTGATAGATATTGAGGTGAAAGATGGAAATCCAATTATATTTTGAAGAATTAGACAAACTCTCCAATAAGAAATGCGATGTGTGACAAACCAGGGGTGGGGGTATACTTGTTGGAATTATTTTTAGGGAGGGTTTATGTTGAGTGAGTCTCTTGAGAGGAGCAAAAGTATTTTTAATGGTAAGAGAGAACGAGTGTGTGTGTGTGGTTTGACACTGGTCAAACGGTTGTTTGGGCGTTGTTAGGGTTTTCTATTAAAACAAACAGGTTTTATTATGAGAATGGAACAAAAAAATATAGTTAAACAGAATGAATGAAGAACTGTGGAAAATAGATGGAAGGAGGCTGGCTGAGGGGCGGGGGGGGGAACATCAAAGAAAGAAACAGAAGATGAACTGCAGAGGGAAGGAAAAGAAAGAGAAAACAACAGAGAATGTAGCCATTGAAATAAGTGTCTGTCTGTGTGTCCTAGTTTAATAAACCTCCACCCCCACCTCTGTCAGTCTTCCATCACCTGGCCACCATTGGGACGGGGTATAGATGGAATCTGTCTCATAGTTAAATACCACATCCACCCTTGGTGGTGGCCTCCATTGGGTGTCTGGAGAGAAATATAAGGGGAGAGGGGTAGATATAACCCCACCCCCCAGTTTAACATCACCCACAACCATCACCTATATTTTGGGGACCTTCAGCAGAGTCTACTGTTTTAAGCTAGGGTGGGGGACCCTGGGAGGAGATGGTATAGTTGAAGCCCTTCATTTTGGGGGTTGAAATAAAAATAGAGAATGAAGGGAATAAATATAGGAAAGGGGACATGAAATGGGAAAGATCAGAATTGGGAGCTGGATTGATAGAAGAGAGAATAAAGGAAGGAGAGGGAGAGAGAGAGATGGGGGGAGAGGGAGTTGGAACTGGATGAACCGAGAAAAACTGAGAAATTATGAAATATAAAAAGAGAAGAAAATAGGAAATATTGTAGGGAAGAAGATAAAGAATGAAAGACGAGAAGGAAAAGAAAGAAATTGAAAATAAGAAATTATTGAAAGAAGAAAAATGAATAAATAAACA
Organism: Octopus bimaculoides; assembly: GCF_046866305.1. Taxonomy (NCBI): domain Eukaryota; kingdom Metazoa; phylum Mollusca; class Cephalopoda; order Octopoda; family Octopodidae; genus Octopus; species Octopus bimaculoides. The sequence continues at coordinate 4,426,640 of NC_142931.1, forward strand.
GAAAAAAAAAGAAAATTATTAGGGAAGAAGAAAAATATAAAAGAATAAAGAAGAAAGTGGATGAAAATGGTGATAAAATAAATAAATGAAAGAAACAGAGATGGAATGTGTGTGTGTGTGTGTGTGTGTGTGTTTATATATGCATGCATACATATATGTATGTGTGTAAGTACATATATTTATGTATACATGTATGTATATATACACACACATATTCATATAAATGTGTATATGTATGTGTAAAATATCTGTTACATATATCTGAGTGTTTAAATAGCTGTATGTCTCTCTCATGTATATATATATATATATATATATATATATATATATATATGTATACACACACACACACACACACCGAGTATATATATACTGTTCGCAGATCTGTAATATATATGAGTGCTCAAATAGATGTATGTGTATGACTATACACATACATGTTTATATCATAAACACACTCTCATACACATTATATTCTATAGATACACATGTTTTCTAAAGGTTTATTTGTTTATTGTATTACATACCCAGATGTATATATTTATGTGATGTGTACTTGTATGTGTGAGACGTATGTATACACACTTGCACTTATATACACATAAGTGTATACACACGTATGAGTGTATATACATGTGTGTGTGTGTGTATGTGTAAACAAAAAGAAGGAAGTGAAAATAATGGAAAGAAAAGATGTTTTCTTTAATATTGAAAGGGGTGTTACAAGGGTGGGTATGAGGTAGTGTGTACTGAATAGAAGTAGGGTAGATTTGGGACGTAGGGTGGAAGATTTTGTTACCTTCAGCCTTCTTGTTTCTTGGTGCATTTCTGCTGATCAGGAGACATGAAAGCAAAAAGAAAGGGAAAAAAAAAGGCAGAAAATCTCTTCTTCTTGCTGCCCAGATGGTCTCCATACATTGCTGTGAGTGTAGACAAGTGCTCCACACTGCTTCACTACTGACTTACCAACCCCCTCCCCACCTTCTACATTTTCTTTCCTTTCCCTGCCTCATTGATTCCATGTGTACATGGATGTATATCATACATACATACATACATACATATATATTCATACGTATATTTATTAATATTTAGCAGAGTGACTCAAGGGCCGAGAGTTTTCGTGTGTTAGCACTTATGAAACCGGTTACAAATCGAGGGGTCATAAATTTACAACTCCTTGGTGTGTGACCAGTTTTATAAGTGCTAACACACAACAACTATCGGCCCTTATGCTTTGAGTTCTAATTTTCCTGTTTGCATCATCAAACTTGTATACACACACATCTGTCTATTTATCTATCTATCTATCTATCTATCTGTTGGAGTTTTAGCACATTAGCTACTATTTCTGAACTTCGGTATGTGGTGAAGCAACTGATCCCTTAATTATGTTTATATCTACACACACATATATATATATATATATATATATATATATATATATATATATATATATATATTGGGTTGTCTGGAAAGTACGTGCCGATTTTCCAAAAGGTTCTTTTCACTCAACTCATGTAGTACTCAAACATCGTAGCGATTTGTGTACCCAACCTTTACCAGGTGCTCCATGAACGACGGATTTTGATAGGTTGAGGCTCTCTGCCAGTTCTCGGGTTGTGCAATGTGGGTTATTCTCAATTAATGACTTGATTTGGTCATCATCCGTAGTGGATGGTCTGCCTGATCGCTCTTTATCAATAAGGCTACAATCTCCAGCTCGGAACCTTGCGAATCACTTCCGTACAGTTCTTTTGGATAAAGAAACATCACCGTAAACTGCGCATATTTCTTTGGTTGCTTGTGAGGTATTTTTCCCTTTATGGAAAAAGAAAAGCATCAAGTGCCGAAAATGAACTTTATTATCTTCCATTTTAAAGGGTTACAGAATTAACAAAGGTTATAGGAATGTAAACCTTCTTCCACGAAAAGATAGCTTAAACTGTGCTCTAAATGGAGGTGTAGTGAAATCCTATTTTATTGACTCAACCATGTTCTAAAATAAGTCGTAAGGTAAGCTACTATAAATCGGCACAAACTTTCCAGACAACCCAATATATATATATATATATATATATATATACGAGGGTGAGTCAAAAAGTAATGCCATTTTGTTTAGGACAGGTATAATTACCAACACAGGAACATGTATTTTACATCAAAATGAAGCTGGTCTTCTGTGGATCACATCCCTACTTCTCAACACCGTTTCTCTCAATAGCAATGTTCCACCTTCGAATGAGAACATATATCCCTGTCCCGTAAAATTCTGTTGACTGTTCATTGAGTCATTTCTTCACTACAGTTTTCACTTCAGACTATCATCTCTTCGGCCCCATGTAAGAGGGTTTGAGAGGCAAACATTATTCCAGTGACGAGGAAGTGAAAACTGTAGTGAAGAAGTGGCTCAAAGAACAGTCAACAGAATTTTACTGGGCAGGGATACATACTCTCATTTGAAGGTGGAACATTGCTACTGAGAGAAACAGGGACTAAGTTGAGAAGTAGGTTCTGTCTTTATGCTCTGCCAAGGTAGACTTTGCCTTTCATCTCATTCAAGATCAATGAAATAAGTACCAGTTGAATCCTGGGGTCCATGTAAATGATTTACCTTCTCCCCCAAAATTGCAGGCCTTGTGCCAAAATTGAAATATTTTGGGGAAGCAACAGAGTGACTTAAGGTCCAAGGGTTTCATGCCTTGTCACTTGTTTTGATAAATGCCAATGCCACGAAACTCTTGGACCTAGAGTCACTTTTTTGCTTCTGCTAAATATTAATATATTCATATATATCCTCATGGAAGCAGTGTGGCTGATGCCGGTGCCACCTGACTGGCACCCAAGCCAGTGGCACATAAAAGCACCCATTACACTCTCAGAATGGTTGGTGTTAAGAAGGGCATCCAGCCGTAGAAGCCATGCCAAATCAGACAGGAGTCTGGTGTATCCCCTTCTCCAGCCTTGCCAGCTCCTGTCAAACCGTCCGACCCATGCCAGCATGGACAATGGACATTAAATGATGATGATGATGATGATATATATAATACATATATTCAAATGTATATAATAACAAACGAAAATCTGTGAATAAATTTTGTTTAATTCCTGGTGCACGTCACCAGAATTTTTGACTCGAGTTAAATGTAACAAACTACTCCAAATCGTTGTTAGAGTCTCCGCATAAGTGGAGTCTGCCGGACCAGCGAGTGTGTGCTGACATCAAGTTGTATAAGTTGTAAATATCACTGGTTTGAGTGCATTGTTACAACCGACATACATACGACCGAAACTGTCACAACGACGAGCGTTCCAGGTGATCCGATCAAAGGAACATGCAAGTGGCTGAGCATTCCGCAGACACGTGTACCCTTAACGTAGTTCTCAGGGAGATACAGCGTGACAAAGAGTGTGACAAGGCTGGTCACTTAAAATACAGGTAAAACTCGTTTTTGCCAGCTGAGTGGACTGGAGCAACGTGAAATAAAGTGTCTTGCTCAAGGACACAACATGCCACTGGGAATCGAACTCACATACGATCGATCGTAAGCTGAATACCCCCAACCACGATGTTGTTGCTAAAACAATTTACAAGGCAATCTGCAAAAAAACGACTGTCCTGAAATAAACTTAGAAAATCCCTCTGTTATGGAATACATTCATAAACACCAACTCAAGGAATAGTGGTGGAATGTTCCTATCAAAACTTCTGTCAAATGTAAGCATAACAGGCCAGATATTGTAGGTTTGGGACAGAGGGGCAAAGGTATGTACCATCATAGAGGTCAGCTGCCCAGCAGATATAAATATCTCTTTGAAAATCAAAGAAAAAAGAGGATATCTATGGACAACCGCTTCGAAACCTTCAGCTTCTATAACCAGACTATGAATTCATATTCATACCAATAATAATTGGAGCGCTAGGTTTTGTTAGTAAATGCTTAAAGGAAAATCTGGATAAACTGGGATTTTCAGAAAGAGAAATTGACTGGCTAATTCGTGCATTACAAGTTCAATCTGTGAGTGGAACAGTAAAAATATGCAAGAATTTTCTCAAGTTCCAAATGGGAATTTGTCTGTGTTAGCTACATCCCAAAGATGGAGCCTTGTGTCTTTGTTGGAAACCAGCTCCCTCCTCAGTGGAAGATTTATAATAATTATAAAAAATAGGAGACATACATACATGTATGCATGCATGCATACATACATATACACACATATGCACACATATTGGTCGATTTTGATGAGGAAAATTGTGTAGTTCAATCATCCGAATTCTCTGTTCATTGACTTTACATACAAGTGGTTGAGTATTCCACAGGCATGTTTTCCCTTGATGAAATTCTCACTTAGAATCAGTGTGACAAGGGTGTACCTTGGAATCATAATCCAACTGACGAGATTCTATACAGTTTCCGTCAACCTGGTATCAATGACAAGGTATAGGTTGACTCAAAGCTATAGAAAATAATATTTGACAAAGATACCACGCGGAAGGGTGGAACCAGAGATTTCTTGGCTGCAAAGTGAACTTCTTAACCATTTGACCACACCACGCCCCACTACACACACACACACACACATACACATACACACACACACACACACACATACACACACATATACACACATACACACATATACATACATACACACACATACACACACGCACAGTCACGTGTATATGTTGAGCGTATTTGCATGTAGTCTCACCTTCAAATTAGGTTCTGAGGTGAAACCGTATGAATTTCGGCAGCTGCGAACGAGATTCGAACCGACTTGATCAGAGACCACTTACTTTTTCCTACTGGGTTATAGAAAAGCGAAACAACCGAGAACTACTTAAAAATAATTTGGACAACATTTTGTGGCACAACTTTATTGCCATCTATTACGACATCTTGCTGCACTTACTTAGTAAATATCGAAGTGATAAGGTTAGAGGGAATTTTCAAGCAACAATAGATTGATTGATAAGTAAGGAGAACAATTAAAACATGTAAGACATTTCAAAAGTCTGGCATGTACTCCTCCACCGTTGCTATGATCTAAATTCCGGCGATGGGCCCTTGTCTCTGGATAAGAAAGCAGTTCTTTCTTACTAGAAAGAAATCAAAACTGTAAAGAAAGCAAAATAATGCATTTAGACAAGGAATACTGGAAGAAGATTCCCATCAAAACATCTGTCAAATGTGAACATAACAGGCCGGATATATTTGTTTTATAACAGACAAGAAAAAGCATGTACCATCATAGAGGTTAGCTGTCCTGCTGATGTGAATATCTTTTTGGAAATCAAAGAAGATAACTATGGACAACTGCTTCGAAAACTCAAGCTTCTATATCCGGATTATGAATTCACATTTAAACCAATAATAATTGGTACATTTGGTTTTGTAAGTAAATGCCTAACTGTCGGTCTGGGTGAGCTTGGGTTTTCAGAAAAAGAAATCAACCAACCGACTCCTCACACATTATATTACAATCTGTAAGCGGGACAGTAAAACTCTGCAAGACTTTTCTCAAGTTTAAAATGTGACATTGTCATCGTTATCTACATTCCAATGATGGGGGGTTGTGTCTTTGTAAGAAACTAGCTCCTTCTTCGGAAGAAGAATTAAAAATAATTGAAAACAGAAGAGAATATATGCATACATGCAAACATATATACACGCACGCATGTCCTGACAGGTTTTACACGGAAAAGTGAAAACGAACAACATCGCTGTATGACGGGGATGCTCGTTAACAACCATCAAGTGACGTCAAGGAAAGACGCACAGTAATGCGTACGCGCACACACGCCTGTTCTTTCTACTATAGAGACAACCCCTCGAATTTTGAGGGTAAAGACTAGTCAGTTAGATCGACACCAGTGCACAACTGGTACTTATTCCCGACAGGATGGAAAGCAAAACCAGACTCAGAAGAATTTAAACACGTAAAACCAGAAGAAATACCACTAAACATTTTCACCGGTGCCTTATCGATTCTGCCAGTAATTCGCCTTATATATATATATATATATATATATATATATATATATATATTTTGGAATCAGGCCGACTCCATGAGTAAATTTAAAACATTCCAGGCTGAATCCGGACCCGCAATCCGCAAATTTTGGATACCCAAGTTTTCATTACTGCGATTGTTTTCGGCGATTTTTTTACGTGACATTTTGCGATGATTTTTTTTTTTTTGTACGATAACAATTTTTATAACTGGGGAAAATTTTTGGGAATAAGCGAAATTAATTGCGAAATCCAGCGATTATTTTCGGCGATCTTTTTGCTTGATTTTTTTGCGACGAATATGATCATCATTGGGATGTGACTCCGGAAGAAGCAACTGCAACAAATTCCCCAAAGCAAGTCAGAGATCTGTTTGCAGATCTTCTCATTCAGGGTCAACAACTTAAAAGCTATATATTAGCTTAAAAGCCGCTCTATAGCTAGTGTATATATATATATAGTACGGAAGAAATTAAGCTCCCGTGCTTGCATTAATATGTTTATTCAGCATTATACAATACAATTTCAGTGCACTATTACACAATTGTATTGTATAATGCTGCGAAAATACATTAATTGCAAACATGGAATCATAATTTCTTCCATACTCAAATTAAAACAACATTAAGGTTGCGAAACGACCGTGCCTCACAAACCTCCTGTTTTATGGTCAAGCCAAGAACGACCCGTTTTTTTTTTTTTTTACCTGTCCTTCTAATCATTTCTCTTGTCCGCTTTTGTGTCGACTATCTGTCCGAACGTTCCAATGCCCTCTATTGCGTTTTTGTTCTCCCTCTATATATATATATATATATATATATATATATATATATATATATATATATATATATATATATATATATATATATATATATATATATATATACATATACATATATATATATATATATATATATATATATATATATATATATATATATATATGTATATGTATATGTATATATATATATATATATATATATATATATATATATATATGTGTGTGTGTGTGTGTGTGTGTGTGTGTGTGTGAGGAGGCGCAATGGCCCAGTGGTTAGGGCAGCGGACTCGCGATCATAGGATCGCGGTTTCGATTCCCAGACCGGGCGTTGTGAGTGTTTATTGAGCGAAAACACCTAAAGTTCCACGAGGCTCCAGCAGGGGATGGTGGCGAACCCTGCTATACTCTTTCACCACAACTTTCTCTCACCCTTACTTCCTGTTTCTGTTGTGCCTGTAATTCAAAGGGTCAGCCTTGTCACACTGTGTCACGCTGAATATCCCCGAGAACTACGTTAAGGGTACACGTATCTGTGGAGTACTCAGCTACTTGCACGTTAATTTCATGAGCAGGCTGTTCCGTTGATCGGATCAACTGGAACCCTCGACGTCGTTATATATATGTATATATATATATATATATATATATATATATATATATATATATAAGGGTCGTGCCGGCCTGGGGGGGGGGCAGGTAGACAGTGCCTTCCTTGAATAAAATAGATCAATAGTAATATTTTCCGTTTATGGCAAAATATGCACCTAATTCAATAAAATCATGAAGGTTACTCTGATTACTCTGCATAAAATACAAAATACTTATATTTTTGTAGATTAGGTAGGCATAATTCGCCCCTGCCTTTCAATCTCAGTATTTCAGCTATGTACGGTACTGCTGTAGCACACGTGCTGCGTACATTCCTACAACAACGTTTTCTTTACGCGTTATAAAGGCTGAAGTAAATCTGCCTCCAACTCAGCCGCGTGCCTGTGTTTTGCTTATTTGTTTTGTGTTTTACTACATAAACGTCACCAACTGCCTACTCTGAGTAATTACTGACGGAACGTGTCTGATATATATATATATATATATATATATATATATATATATATATATATATATATATATATATAGCCATAAAACACACATACACACACACACACACACACACACAGTCAAATAGAATAATCGAACACTAAAAATAACAATAACAAATCAAAGAGAGGACGTGCACATGAAATATATTAATTTGACGCTTGGTAAAAAGAGAGTGATTTTAACGTTTCGAGCATAGCTCTTCATCAGAAAAGAAAACGGAGAAGTCCAGAAAAGGAAAAATATCACCAAGAGCACGTGTGTAATAAAACAGGGGTATGAGAGGTGAATATTATATTTAACATTCATCTCGATTTTTTCCCGTGCTAGACTAACGCCATGGTTTTCAAATAGAAGTAATCATGTGCCCTGAACCAGAAGGATTGCTTGGAGACACAAGGCACGTAATATAAATCTGCCGGGGTATCGTGTTTCCATGACATATAACTACCAGGAGCTCTTATTTAAATACTGTGTGTATTACATGATATTTATCTCTTACTGGTTGGAGTATTTTCTGTTGATCCCACTAATAATGGAACTAGTAAAAAACATATATATATATATATATATATATATATATATATATACACATGCATATATATATATATATATATATATATATATATATACACACATGCATATGTACATATATATATATATATGCATACATGCATACATATATATATATATATGCATAGATACATTTATATATTCATACATACATACATATATATATGTGTGTGTAGAGAGAGAGAGAGAGAGAGAGAGAGAGAGAGAGAGAGAGCAAAATACACACACACACATACATGCGTATATATATATATATATATATATAAATATATATATCCATATATTTATATATATGTGCATGTCTATATGTATGTATATATATATACATACATATATATTATATATACATATATATATACATATACATGTATGTATTTTATATATTTATATGTGTGTATATATTTACACACGTGTGTATATACATATATATATGTGAATATATATATGTTAATATATATATATGTATGTATATGTATGTATGTGTGTGTGTGTATGTGTGTGTGTATGTATGTATGTATGTATGTATGTATGTATATAATAACGAAAATGATACGTGGGTGGAAATTTTTAGACTTATTAATGTATCGCGACTTATGTGTGAATGTGTAATTGTACGTGTGGCAGTAATGTGTATGTGTACACCGTTTAAACATGTTGGTGTGTATGGTGTTAGGGGTTTTCGTTATATGTGTTGTGTAGGTGTGGGGTGGGGAAGTTTGAATGTAAGAACAGCAGGAAAGTGTGGTGTGGAGTAGTCTGTGTTAGTGTGTGTGAAGTTGGAAACGAAAGTAGGTTAAATAAAAAGGGGTCGGGAATGAAGACCGCTGACCAAAATCTGAAGAGAAAAATTTATTCCTGCTCCAGACGATGACGGGGTGGGGGTTTTCTATGCAAGACCAGTCCAAACACAAACAAATGTTAAAAGGAATGACCAGCCGAGCCCAAGCGCTGCGAAACCAGAGTGTCATTCACGTATCTTTTATCCGTAAGTATTCGGCAAAACGGTCAGCCTTGACGACCAGTTTGTCCCATGTAAGGGGAAGGACAAAAGGAGCAGAGGTTTTGTGACATGGGAGGAGGAATGGTCGGTACCAATGAGGATGGTGGTGTTAGAGAGGAAGTGGGAGGTGCGGAAGCGTGTGTGAGAGCAAGGTGAGATACCGGGAGTAGAGAAAAGGCTAACGAACAGTAAGTCGCGTAGGATACAGACTGATTGGGAAGGGTGGGTTGAGGAAGAAGTGGGGCCGGACTCATATACATGTGTGTGCGTGTGTGTGTGTGTGTGTCTGTGTGTGTGTGTGTGTGTGTGTGTGTGTGTGAGGGCAATGACCATGGGATTGCACCTAGAAAATTCCCCTCCGAGTCACAAGTCCGGGTAATGTTGTTTATGGAAGACCAGCAGTCGCCCATGCATACCAGCCTCCTTTCTCGATGCCACCGATGTTATCCAAGAGAAAGGCAAAAGGCCGGTACAGCTTTGCACCAGTGACATCGCAACTCATTTCTATAGGTGAGTGAACTGGAGCAACGTGAAAAATAAAGTGCCTTGCTCAAGAACACAACACACAGCCCAGTCCGGGAACCAAACTCACAACCTTACTATTGTAAGCCCGACCCTCTAACCACCGAGCCTTGGCAAAAAAACTACCGGCCAATGGCATCCCAAAACTTAATAAGATATATACAGCATGTTTAAATCTCTTCCTCCAGAACCATTGAAGCAGCTGGAAAGAAAGGAGTCTGGGAAGAAAGAAGCAATTGTTTATAAACAAAACTGTGACGTCAGAGGTGCGGGAGCACAGAAGGAACCTAGTTTCAATTTGGCTAAACTACAAGAAAGCCTTTGACTCTGTTCCCCACTCATGAATGCTAGAAGCCCTTCCAGTGAGCATAGTCAAAGCCACAGCTGACCTGACTTCATCGTGGGCCACCATCGTAAGCACAAAGAGTGACTGTATTATTGCTGATAGAATACAATATTGCAGAAGCATATACCAAGGGGACAGCCTATCTGTGATGTTGTTTATACTTTCTGTAAACCCCAAGTCATTCATGTTAAGGAAGTCTGAAGGATATCTCACTGGTTCACAAGGAAACAGAAATATCAAAATTAGACACTGTTTCTTTGTGAATGACTTGAAACTTTATGCAAAGAAAATGCACGAGATGAAAAAGAGCCTTGACCTGACAACATTCTCAAGGGCGGGAATTTGGTCAGGGGAAATGTTGCTATATGGTTGTGTACAGAGGGAAAACTGTAAACCAGACTAGCAACACCTCCATCAATGATTTAACCGTTTCCCTTATATCTGATGAGAAATTTTACAGGTATCTAGGGGTAGATGAAAACATCTTTCAATGGCACATGTAACAAAACACGTATCACTAAAGAGTACTACAGCCGAATAAAGAACATTTTGACCCTGGAACTCTCTGCATTCAATAAAACAGAGGTCCACAATGTATTTGCAGTGCCAGTATTCATACCAACATTTGGGCTGCTTGATTGGACGCTTGATTAGATCCGAGCCATTGATATGAAAACCCGGAAAATACTAACAAGCACACATATTCTCCATATAAACAGTGACGTAGACCACCTCTACCTAAAGCGAAAACAAGACTGCAGAGGCTTAACATCGATCCAAAATGCCTTTGAATGTCGTATCATATCCCTTCGGCAAGATCTTTTAACCACCAAGTTTCGAAGTGCATCCCTTGATCAAGTTTGCATACATAAGGTTTCGAAGGCATCATATGACTTGGAAGGCAGGTTCTAGAGCAGCATTCCTTGCTTGATAACCTTAAATACGTGCCCAAAGAAGTCGCACGACTCTCCTGCAACGTATCATCAGATGAAAGGATGATACTGTTTCTGTTGTTAATATACATACATACATACATACATACATACATATATATATATATAAAAAACTTATTTGGAAAAGGATGCGTGGCGTTCGATCATATAATAATATAAATAATATATAAATATATGCATATATCCATACATATATGTACATACCTACATCTATATCTATACATACATGCATAAATGGTGGGTACAGGACATAAAAAAAACGTTAAACACAATGAAAAACGAAAACATAAAAACGAAAACGAACATCTTTCAAACAACGAAAAAAAAATACAAAACAAACAGAGAAACGAGACATGCAACATAAAGAGTATACCCCTTCGTCAGTTGTTCCTGTTTCAACTACTCCACGTTTCGAAGGCAAGGACAATACGCGACTTCGTTGAAACAGTCCTTCCCGCAAAGCAAATTAAATTAAATTTGGGATTTATATATATATATATATATATATATATATATATATATATATATATATATATTAACGGAAAGAACAATAAGCATACAAGGCTAAAAGTACTTCGTCAGCCGGGTTGTTATCTAGAATCATAACGATTTTGGCGCTGGAAAAGAAGTTATCGTTCATCTGTATGTAAAGCGCTAGAGAAGAAAGGAGAACATATAAAAAACATATGACTAAAATACACGGAGGATAGAGATATAAGAGGCGAGAAAGGAAAGTGGGCGGATAGAAACAGAATTATAGGACTTAACATTAAAAGTCTTACATCTTGAGACGGAAATATGTATGTGTATGTGTCGTATGCACACATTCATACATTTAGACACACACACATACACACACATATGCACACATATATATATATATATATATACATATATGCACACACATATGCATACATATATATATATACATATATACATATATGCACACACACACACATACATATATATATATATATATATATATATATACACATACATATATATATATATATGTACATATGTATATACATGTGTATATATATATATATGTATGTATGTATGTATGTATGTATATATATATGTACATATGTATATACATGTATATATATATATGTATATTCATATGTGTATATATATATGTATATATATAAATCTATCCATATATATATATATATATATACGCACACACATGCCTATACATATTTATGTATATACATACACACACACACACACACACACACATATGAGGTTATATGAATGTATATCTGTGTCTCTTCAACTGTCATTCGGTGTATGTATTTTAGTGAGTACGAGTAAGTGTGTGTGTGTGTGTGTGTGTTTGTGTGTGTGTGTGTGTGTGTGTGCGTGCGTATGTGTGTCTGTTTAGGTGGGTGTTTATTGATGTAAACAGATTGTCTGTGAGGAAAGAGAGAGAGCTGTGTTTGATGTATTTATTTATTCTGTATCTGTCTTCCATTTCAGTCATCATCATCATCATCATCATCGTCAACAACAACAACAATATCATCATCATCACCACCAAGACCTCCACCATCACCACCACCACCACCACCACCACCATAACCAACAACAACAACAACAATAACGACATCATTAAAGCCGCCAACACCGCCGCCACGACCATCACCACTATAACTTTAACATCAACAGCAACATAAACACAGACAACACACCGCCAGGCCTCCATCAACCTCCCCCCTCAGCCCCGCCCGTCCCCCACCCACTCCTCTTCCTACTCCTCTTACTCTTCCTGCTATCTGATGCTGAAAGTTGTTTACATAAATCCCCCTTCTCCCCCTCTTTATTTGTCTGTCTGTTTGTCTCCCTATCTCTTTCTCCTTCTCTCTAGCATATATATATATATATATACATATATATATATATATATATATATATATATATATATATATATATATATATATATACAAACACACATATATACACACACACACACACACACACACACACACACACACACACACATATATATATATATATATATATATATATATATATATATATATGCATCCCTACATATACACACACTTCCATATCCAGACCACCTTCGCCACCTCCATCTACCTATTATCTCTCCACCAACGCCACCACCACCACCACCATCACCTCCACCAGTTCTGTTGAAATATAGGTGAATCACAAGATTGTTATGACAATCGGTGTGGCGTCAAGACCCCCCTTTCTCCCTCCCACCATCACACACACACACACACACATGCATGAGCACGCACACACGCATATGCACGCACGTACGCACACACACACACACACCTTGTTTACAGAACCATGATGGTTGTCTTTGCAGTTTGGCAACAGAGAAACATTAAAGCTGGAATTTAGCAGACATTTTAGGGTCTGTCTCTTGTTGTTATTGTTATTGTTGCTGCTGCTGCTGCTGTTGTTGCTATTGTTGTTATTATTGTGGCTGTTGCTGTTTCGTAGTTGTTATTCTCGTTGTTGTTGTAGCTTATGTTGTTACGGTTGTTGTTGTAGCAGCAGGTTTAACTGTTGTTGTTGCTGTTGTTGCTGTTAGTCTTTTGCTAATGGTGTCGGTGTTATTGTTGTTGTTTCAAATCAGTGAAAAGGGGTCGGGACTTCGTCAGTGACCTTAACGTCACCCTCCCTCCCACCACCATCACCCTCACCACCAGAGGCATGAGGGCGGTGATGTTGAGCTACCTGAAAGCGAATACCAGAGGGACATAATTCGGGGGGAAGCAAGATAGAGAGATGCATTAACACTGGTTTACTTCCGTGGAACAAAGGCCACTGCAGCAGCGGTACAAGTGACAGAAGGAGAGGAGAGATGCATGGCTTGCCAGTTGAACACTGTAAGCCAATAAGGAAACTGAAGAGAAGCTGTGGTCGTAGGGATGTAAGCGTGAGTAGCTTAACTTGTGCAGTGTAAATAATGCAGAACAACTTTTAGAGGAACTTAGACAATATTCCATTTTTAGGTCTCTGGAAGTTTTATCTCCGGATCCGAGAAATTGACAAATCTCAGT
>NC_142931.1:4445970-4455970 GCF_046866305.1 Octopus bimaculoides
GATTTATCTTGAACGGATACGTGAACGGACGAGCAAATGAATGTCGAGCCATACAACAGTCATGAAGACATATTCGGCCTGTCCTGGACTTCTGACCCCTACATGACGTCACATTTCGAAGGTTGTGCTTTTAGAATGGAAGAACGGGTGATAGTTTCAAAATACGTCCTGAACAAACGAGACAGTAAACCCTGAGCATGTGACTGTGGATGTCGATTATGTTACATTTCTGCGGAAGACGCATCATGTGATCAACAGTTGACCTAAAACGTTATCAAGGAACTACTTCCTACCACGACTTAATGTTGCTAAAACAACATAAAAACAGCAGTCTACAAGAGCCAGCGGACAGAGATCAATGTAGGATAATGTCTCTGTTATTAATGCATATCAACACAAAGAATATTAGCAGAGCATTCTCATTAAAACTTCTACCAAAGGCAAACTGGCCCGACATAGTTATTTGGAAGAGAAAAATGTTTTACAGTGTCATAGAGACCAGCTGTGCTGCAGATGTGAACGTCAACGAAATATGCAGCTTCTCTACCCTGATTATGTAGAGGCGAACGGTTTGTGGTTTGGGTGTTGGACTCATGATTGTTAGATTGTGATTACGATTTCTGGGCCGGATGATGCGTTGTGTTCTTGAGCAAAACACTTCATTTCACGTTGCTTCAGTTCACTCAGCTGGTAAAATTGAGTAATTCAGCGGTTGAACGGCGTCCCGTCCAGGGAAGAATATACTGGGTCATCCCATAAATAATGCGGTTTTTTCAATTTCATGAACTAAAAGTAGGAAGGGGGCGGGATAAACAACCTGCATCAACTTGCTATAAAAGCAGGTTGTAATTTTACCTTGTCCTTATTCTTAGTGCAAGTTTTGAAGAGTGCAGCTCGATTTCAACAGTTATTTTTTCAAAGCTATAATGGAAGTGACAAAGGAGCATATTCGGCATATTTTGTTTTATGAGTTCAGTAAAGGCAACAACGCAAAGGAAAGTGAGAGGAATATTAATGCAGTATATGGGGAATGGACAATAAGCATAAGCCTGTGTCATCAGTGATTCTGGAAATTCCGAGCCCGAAACGACAGCCTAGAAATGGGTTCTCTATAAAAATGTCAAGCGCCGAAGACAGTGGGTAAGGAAAGGAGAAATACCGGCACCCCACGTGTTCACCCACGTAAGGCGTTGTTATCTGTTTGTTGGGATATGAAAGGTTTAGTCCACTTTCAACTTTTAAACTGAAACCAAACGATAACACAGGAGATCTACTATGAGCAGCTTGTACGGCTTAAGTCAACGTTAGAAGGAAAACGACCATCTTTGGTTTCAGGACGAAAGGTGTTCTTCCATCAGGATAATGCTCGGCCACATACAGTGAGGATGACATTGCAAAGGCTGAAGCAGTTTGAATGGGAAACGATATATATATTTGCCGGACAATGTCCTATCTGATTATCATTAATTCCATAGTCTTCAAAATTATTTGGATGGAAAAGATATGAATTCTGTAGACGAGGTCAGAACAATACTGGAGGAGTACTTTTCATCACGGACAAGTGAATTTTGGAAGAGGAGCCTTACAAGTCTACCAGATACATGGAAGAGAGTTGTACAAAATAAAGGAGATTATATTTTAGATTAAAAAAGAACTTTATCTTAATTTTGAAAAATAAAAGAAATATAAAAAAAAACGCATTATTTATGGGATGACCCAATATATACACCACAGATAACTGAAAACGGTCCTATGCTGCTTGCGGTGTCATGTGGACTAACCTATCCTCATTATAAAATCACATTTACACCAATAATTATTGGTGCACTGGACTATTTTAGACCCAGTGACAATCTGGACACGCTAGGGTTTTCAGGCAAAGAAAATGACTGGTTAATATACATTTTATACACACAATATGTAAGCGGAACAGTAAAAATATGCACGACGTTTCTAAGGTTAAGCATGAAACAATTATGCTGTTGTTATCGAAATTTCAGGGAAGGAATTTTGTTTCTTTGTTAGAAACCAGCTGCTGCCTTTTAGGAAGAATTCATTATAACAAATAAGAACGACAGCGAAGATAAGATATTCATGCATACAGGCATATGGTTAGGTATCTGCCTACTTACACACACACACACACACACACACACACACACACACACAACATGTATATATACTATATATAAATATATACAGGCATAACTACATACACATGCATACATACATACATACATATATACGGATATACTTATCCACATACACACAAATATACATGGTTCGCGATGAATATGAAGACACTCAATTATCAGCGTTATGGTCTTCAAACTAATTAAAAGGATTTTATTTCTTTCAAATCGCTCACGGAAGATAAAATGTTAAACACAAGGAGACATGCATTTATGGTTGCCATATTCGCTGGAGAGTGATTTGGAAATTGCCAACTTTCTAAATGTTGCTAGACAT
Source organism: Octopus bimaculoides (assembly GCF_046866305.1). Lineage (NCBI taxonomy): Eukaryota > Metazoa > Mollusca > Cephalopoda > Octopoda > Octopodidae > Octopus > Octopus bimaculoides. The sequence goes on from NC_142931.1 coordinate 4,448,440, forward strand.
GTTTGTACTCAAAGTTTGGATGGAATTAGAAGCCTGCGAATGGAATGTTTCACCTGTAGAGAAGAGAAGAAAAATATTCTAAACGTTTGGACACCGTAAGGACATTACTATACATTCAACGGATTCGAAGCATAATCGATAACGATACTGGAAAATCAATGAAGACCCTCACCGAAGGACTTCAGGTGTCAGAGAGGTCTATCAGAACTGTAGTGTACACAGACATTCAAATCATATGTACTGAGGAGAAGTCAATTCATGTCTGCAAAGACAGAAAAACCATGTGATCCATGCCAAGTGGTTACTTAACAAGGTTAAACCACCCCATGAACATGGCATGTTCGGTTATTTTCTGATGTGAAAAACGTCGATCAAGACCAAAAGTCTAACGGAAGAAATGACAGATGTTTACGTGCCGATCCTTCTGATGTCCCTAGAATGATGCACACTAAGTTTCCAGCAGCTGAAATCGTTTTACGAATGGTGAGTAATGAGGGTCATGTCAGGTCACCTCATATCTTTGCAAAGTCTTCTTATTGTAGAGTTGATGCTGCTTCATACGTTGAAGTGAATAGCGAGATAAATACAACCAGGAGAGAAGAGCGTATCGATATCGAAATAAAACAAACACTTGACCCAGAAACTTTCACCATAACTGTAAAGGGAAGGCAGCTGGAAGAGATCTAATAGTTGGTTATTGGTGCAAAAGGATGATTTTTTACAGGAAAACCATTGATATGTATATTCAAAAGGAGTATGGAAGGTCATAGTGACATACCAGATTGGCTTGCTTTAGCATGGATGAATTTCGTGGCCACGAATGGAAGCACCGAGTTGGCAGAAAACTATACGTCCATTGCTTGCCATAACATTATGTACAAGCTGTACAGAAGCTGCCTCAACCGATTCCTCCAAGATTATTGTTTGTCCAACAACATAGTGACTGATGAACATATAGGCGGAAAGAAGGGAGTTTGGGGCTGTGCCGAACGAATTTCGATTACCAAAGCTGTACTGTTTGAAGTAAAACAAACAAACAAAAAAATCGTAAAAGCCTTACAAAAGTAAGGTTTCATTACAGGAAAACATTTGACTCGCTTCCCCACCCATGGCTGCTGAAGGGTCTCCATTTGGCAGAAGTGAATGCTTCCTTAATTGCTGTCATTGATAAGCTCTTAGGACCTAGGCGACAACTCTTACAATTAGAACTGAGAGCGGAACAACAACCTCCAATGTCATAAATATTTTAAAGGGAATATTCCAAGGAGATAATCTTTTTGTAATTCTGTTCATTATCATTTCTGCTACAAAAAAATCAAATGGTTACATGCTAGAGTCTGCAAACGCTAGTGGTCCGAATGTAACCTACAATTTCTTTCTGTTAACTATGCCAGCCACCGAAAATGATCGAGCTGATGCTAATAACATTTTCAGTTTACATAAGAATATAACTTGGTCAAAAGAAATCTTCATATTTGACTGTTGAGAGGGAAAATCAGTCTCACAAGACCTCAAACCGGTGCATCAACAAGTTCTGTATATTTCCTGTTTCCCACAAAGAATGCTACAAATACCTAGGCATTATTGTAAACATATACGGAAGTGCTTTGAATAAAAATAGATTGAATCAGAAAAATATTCAGTTGGAATTCTCCTCTTACAAGACAAATATCGCACATTGCATTCGCAGGACGGTTGCTGGTTTCACCATTTAGTGTACTTAACTGACGTAGAGAGGAAATCCACTGCATAGATATTAAAATCCGCAATATCCTGACATCTAGAAACATTCACGGAAATAGAGATACCGACAGACTCTACTTAAGAAGGGATGAAGGGGACAGAGGCTTGAGATTAATGCAGACAATCTTCGAATGTCGAATAGTCTTTCTCAGGCAGCATCTGGTAAACAACAACAACAGCAACAAAAACTTAGTACAGAAAAGTGAAGAGAACAATATCCTACATGTCGGTAATGAGATCCCCAGGGAGCATTCCCTTCCTGATGACCTCCCGTACAACCCCAAAACGGCCGGACAAACAGACCTCAAAGACCGTTCTGGGATAAATATAGAGACACTCCCCTACTGTTGTCGAATGCATACATAAACACAAGGAATATAAGTGGAACATTCGTATAAAAACGTCTGTCAAAAGCAAAACATAACAGGCCAATTATTGTTGTTTGAGACAGACAAGAAAAACTTTGTAGCGCCTTAAAGATCAGCTGCCCTGCTGATGTGGAAATGAAAGAGAAAGAGGATGACTACGGAAAACTGCTTCGAACCTTTCAATTTCTATTCCCAAATTATAATTTTACATTTATACCAATAATAATTGGTGTATTTGGTTCTGTTAGAAAAATCCCCAGTGATCTGGAAAACCTGGGGTTTTCAGGAAAAGAAACCAACCAGTTAATTCGCACATTACAAATAAGCAGAACAGTATATATCTCCTGTTTCCCACAAAGAATGCTACAAATACCTAGGCATTAATAGAAGACACTTGCCCAAGGGGCCGCTCAGTGGGACTGGGGACTGAGCGCGGAACCATGTGGTTGGGAAGCAAACTACTTACCGCACAACCACTCCTGCGCCTATCGCTCAGAGATTTATTATTGCTTGTTTCCACCTTTTCGAGATCAGTGACTTTTCGTCACTCGAAAAAGTATATATATTTGCATTAAGAACCACTCCCCATCGCCAGCCAGTGGTTGTCACACGCTGAAGACGGGTCACTACCCAGAAACTCGGGTCCGTGTGTATCACGTCAGGCTGGAGATGGGAAAGATGACTTCCCTTTGTAAATACTGATCAGGCATAGAAAGTGTGTCAATAGCCAGATGGAGGAGATGACTTCCTAGGGCTACAAGCTACAGCAGCATCAACCCTTAAGGGTTAGCCACAGTTAGGTGGCAAATATACTTCACGATATATATATATATATATATATATATATATATATATATATATATATATATAGGGAGAATTCACAAAAAAAAAAAACAGACGAAGACAGGTGGTGTAGAAAACAAACAGTTGTATTAGTATAACGCTCGGGAATTGAGAAAGTCTTTAACATTTCGAGCCTACGCTCTTCCACAGAAAGGAACACGGAAAGAAACAAGGAGAGAAACAAGGAGAGAAAAAAGGAGAGAAAAAAAGGAGAGAAAAAAGGAGAGAAAAAGGGAGAGAAAAAAATATATATACAAATAAACACGCGCACTATATATCTGTTCTCCACTTGTTTATTTTTGTTCTTATTTTATGTCAATTGTCTGGAAATCTTTCGTCACACACCTGTGACCTCTTCAACGACTCTCCATCCCACGTTTCCTCTTGTTCTGTTTAGTCCTTTCAACACACGATTTCACATTAGGGCTCTGGCAAAACATATACATAAACGTAATATATACATATACAAATATGTGTGTGTGTGTGTGCGTGTGTGTGTACGTATGTATGTATGTATAAGTTTATACTTGCTATGGCAGTATAAACATTAAAATTGGAACGATATAGAGAAGACTAACATGGCCCCTACGCCAGAATGACACCTAAATTCGTGAAGGGTCCTATAACTTTCTAGGCGCCGGTGTGGACGTGTGGTGAAAAGTTTGCTGCCCAACTATATAACCGCGCGTTCAGTCCCACTGCGTGCTACCTTCGGCAAGTGTCTTTTACTATAGTGCTGGGCCAATTAAAGGCTTATGAATGGAATTAGTAGACGGAAACTGAAAGAAGCCCGTCATATATATATATATATATATATATATATATATATATATATATATATATATATATATATATATATATATATATATATATTATGCGTGTGTGTCTTTGTATGTGTTTATTTGTCACCACCGCTTGAAAGCTGGTGTTATAAGTACCGGGCTTTAAGATCTAATAATAATAATAATAATAATAATAACAATAATAACCCTGATGCAATGCCAGTTACTGGCTCTCATGGCTTCTGATCTTAATTGATTGGAAGTGTTATCATGAACATTGTTTTGTCTTGGTATAAAAGATGGGCTACAGTAAATATTCTGCTCAATACCACAGATTTGTTTGTCAGTTGCTTGACCTTAACCAGTTGAGCATGTCCCTTAGTGGTTGGCGATATGTGCATCTCTGATCACGTGCAGAAGTAGTGGGGGAGCATCATAGCCACGTGTTGAGAGGATTTCTTTGGGGGTTTGAATAATTCACCTCTGGAAACATGGGTGTTTTGTTCATCATCCTTAAACAAAGTTTATTCAGGGACCATTTGAGCAGGATGGGCTACTCGACCTGAAGAAAATTCTAATTGGGCCCCACCTGCAAGTTCATGCAATGTTTGTCTTGGTATGTCGCGCACATGTGGTTGTGATGCATGTGCCTGATGTACCCTTATCAGACGGGTAGTCATGATGGGTATACTGGGCTTCGTATATTTTACCCTAGTGTCACTTTGATGGCATACACTGCTCTCTCACTCAATAACAACAACAACAATAATAATAATAATAATAATAGTAATAATAATAATAATAATAATAATAATAATAATAATAATAATAGTAATAATAATAATTTCCTTTATTTGCCACAAGGGTGAAGGATGAGGGGGACAATACAGAGACAGACATAGAGTGTGGGGGTTTACATATTATAATGAAATGATAAAAAACAAGAAAGAAAGAAGTATACACGGTTTACACAGAAAAAGAAGGGACATATGTATAGCATACAAAGGTTAGAAAAAAGAATGGCAGGGAGGATGATAGAGATGTGGCCCCTCTGATACAGGAAGGCCTTTAGGGATAATCGAGTAACCCCACTGTCCGAGTTTTCTCTGAAACCGCAGGAGCGAGTGCCCTCTCCAATTCCTTCCCTCTGATTCACAAGTCTTCACGAATAAGTACTGGGGTCGATCCATTCGACTAAAACTTCTCCAAGGGTATGCCCCTGCTTGGCCGCAGTCTAATGACTGAAACAAGTGAAAGACAAGCGAAAGAAAATAGACGTCTGTGTAATATGTGTAAGTGTTTTATATGTATATGAGAATATAGTTTTATGTGTGTGTGTATATCTTGCTTACACACCTCTGTTATAAATTTGTACTTGAACTCGCATATAAACCTGGTCTCACCACCCATGTTCACACACACACACACACACAGTAGAAGATAATATACATACAATATGACACACACGAAATCTAAACGCATGCATATAACACACATACACACACGCGCGCCCAAATAATATAACATGCACACACAATATATGAAAACGAACACACATACACAATGTGACACGCAATGTAAAACACACACACACTGTGTAACACATACGCAATGCAATATGCTCGCAATGTAACACAGAGAAGCAAGGTAGCAAACACACACACACACACACACACACACTTCAACTTGTATTAATATTAACTGACACAAAACTCCTATTTTCTTTCTCTCTCTCTTTCTTTCTCTCTATCTTTCTTTCTCTCTCTCTTTCTGTCTCTCTCTCCTTCTTTCTCTCTCTCTCTCTCTCTCTCTCTCTCTATCTATCTTTGTCATTCAGTCTCAGTCTTTATTTCTGTCTGTTTGTCTGCCTTCTGTCTGTCTCTCTCTTTATCTCTCTCTCTCTCTCTCTCTCTTTATATTTATATATATATATATTACATACAGTAGAAACTGTAGTATGAGAAATTATGCATATATGCATACATATACATATACATTCATATATGCATATATTAATACATGTGTGTGTGCACATATATATATATATATATACATGTATGTATGTATATATATATGTATGCATGTATGTATGTATGTCTACATACGTATATATAGGCGCAGGAGTGACTGTGTGGATAGGCGCAGGAATGGGTATGTGATAAGAAGCTTGCTTCCCAACCACATGGTTCCGGGTTCAATCCCACTGCGTGGCACCCTGTGAGTGGATTTGGTAGAAGGAAACTGAAAGAAGCCCGTCGTATATATATATATATATATATAAATATATATATATATATATATATATATATATATATATATATATATATATATATATATATATATATATATATATATATATATATATATATATATATATATATGCATACATATTTATGTATTTATTTTTGTGTCTATGATGTTGTGTTTACGTCCCCGCAACTTAACGGTTCGGCCTAAGTGACCGATAGAATAGGTAAAGTCCTGGGGTCGATTTGATCGACTAAAGGCGGTGCTCCAGCATGGCCGCAGTCAAATGACTGAAACAAGTAAAAGAATACGTTGTGCGTGTGTGTGTGTGTGTGTGTGTGTGTGTGTCTGTGTGTGTGTGTGTGTGTGTGTGTGTGTGTGTGTAAAAGCTGCTGAAACATTTGAAGTAAATTAGTTGTTTAGTCACAACTCAGAGCAGATCGAACAGACCTAGTATGAAAGACGTTCCAGCAATGGCCATCTCACTTTTTCTTATCTCTAGGACCATACTGACCCCTGTGTTTTTATAGTTTTAAGACAGTAGAGTGTGATTTAAAGACTATTTGGCTGCTAGTTCTAGCCTTATTGCATGACCCCGTGGAGTCATTCGTATATTTTTGGGGCGTTGTTGGTGGGTTGTATTGTGTGGTAGTTTTTCCGTTTATAGAAACGAATCAAACATTGCCATCTTTGTTCAAGAGAATGGTAATTTGGTATATTTAGTCTAAACTAGTTGTTGTGTTAGTCCCAAGTATATCTTGGTCAAGGTAATCCTAGGTCCCTATTTTAATCGGTTGACCGATATGCGCAATCCAAATGTATCCGTCCTCACTTCCAACATAAGACTCCTGGTATCCGTATTGATTGAGGCTCACTTTCGTTTATTTAATGACCTGAACGAATGAGTGTATAAGACCATATTCAGGCTTGAACTTGCATCCAGTAAGTCCGATGTAATTCTCGTTGTTTTCTGCCGAAAGCACTTCATCTTGTTTCAGCTAGTGCTTTTGTCAGTAACTGCTTCAGAGAAGACAGGATGTGACGTCACAGCAGTTGCGTTGCGGTTGAGGGTTTGGTTTACTCTTAAATGTCAGATTTCTTTTTCTGTTCAAACTCGAGAGGCGGTCATATTATCACTTCAGTTGTAACCATCTTTGAAGTTATTTTTATTGAAAAGTTTGTAGAATTTGTGGTTATTAGAGAAATGTTTGCATTTTCAATGCCCAGAACTTTCTATCTAGACTAAACAACAGTTCTTCTACTGAGGGGAGTGGCATGGAATTCTCCCATATTCTGTTTTCCGGTTTGTGTTTGTGTGTATATGTGTGCGCCTGTGTATGCATATGTGTGTGAATGTATGTGTGTGTTGTTATTTTGTATCTATTCTATTTTAGAGCATCCGCTTTATTTTCACCAATCGTTATTTTAGTACCGCCCGGTTGAACGATTCTTTCTGAGAGGAGATTTTAGAAATTCGTTTACCAATGTTTCTGACAAACTTTTTTTTTACGATTGTACTGAAATTTTCTGTTGGTATAGCGTTCATCT
>NC_142931.1:4475970-4488470 GCF_046866305.1 Octopus bimaculoides
AATTTTAATTAAGTTTATCTATTTAAATTTATTTTAACAAATAATTAAAGTTTAATTATATTTCAACATTATTTATTCGCTTTGAGAATTTAAATAAAATAATTTTAATAATTCATTTATATATTTATAAAATGATGTTTTAAAAATATTTTAGATAAAGTTTATAACTTTAAAAAAACTTAAATGCAATAAACTTTATTAATTAAGGGAAATTGTTAATTAAAATGAATTAATTAAATCAACGTAAATGGAGAAATGTGAATGTAAAAGTTGAAGAAAAATCAAGATAGTTGCTTTTATTAAAGGCAACATTTGAAGGAAGCGGGGTAGGGTCAATCGATATTATTGGCCCCCACAATTTGATTGATACTTAATCTTTTCGACCTCGAAAAAATGAAACACAAAGTTTGTCCCCTGTGGGATTTGAACTCAAAACGTAATAATTCGCCACAAATACCGCAATATGTTCTCTCCCGACCCTCCACCATTTCTGCCTATCCACTACCCTAAATGATGATGATGATGATGATGATGATGATGGTGATGTTGATCCTTTCTACTCTAGGCAAAATACCTGAAATTTTTGGGAGGTGGGGGTGGGGAGGTCAGTCGATTACACCGACCCCCAGTGCTCAACTGGTACTTATTTTGTTGAGTCCCAGAGGGATGAAAGGCAAACTCGACTTCGGTGGAATTTGAACCTAGAATGTAAAGACGGACGAAATGCAGATAAGCATTTCGTCCGGCATGCTTAACGATTCTGCCATCTCACCGCCTTATAATAATAATAATAATAATAATAATAATAATAATAATAATAATAATAATAATAATAATAATAATAATAATAATATTGATAATAATAATAATTAATAATAATGATACCGGATTGGCTTCCGAGATCTAGAAATACTAGATGGGTATGTGGTGGGGGTGGTGTATAACTATGTTATTTAATTCGGATTGACTCGTTGGTGATGGCCATCTCTATGGAGATTGTCTTGACAAAAATATTGGTCCCTGTGTTACCTGAAACTCACTAATTTTTTTCTTATTTTAGTCAAATTAGTAGAATGGAAGAGGGCGGGAATTATAAAAATGAAGACCACCCCACCTCGTCCGGTAGGTGTTAAAAGGGGGGTGATGTCGGGTACTACGTGAAGGTCATCAAGTCACAACAAGAAGGGGTGGGGTGTGTGTGGGTTTGTGGAAGTAATAAAATAACCGGGGAGGGGAGAGAGAAACTGGGGCCGAAATTCTAAGTGAAATATCATAGAAAGTCTGTTTTACTGGGGAGGACCTCATGGATCCCGGGGCTTAAAGGCTGAACCGACTAAAGACTGAAGGGATTAAAGATTGAGCTGATTAAAGGACAGCAAAGGAACTTTGACCATTGGTTATGGCTGGCTACCTTCTGACGTAAACACGGCATGAGGTCTGTTTTATAGCATTGATGATGATGATGTTGACGACGACGACGACGACGATGATGATGATGTTGATGATGAAGATTATAGAACTGAGACGCTTGACTGCATCATATAAAGTCACCCAATTCTTGCAAACTCCGAATATATCCACAGATACGGTCGAGTCGGCAGTGGTGGCCACTTAGTAATACGCTGTTACTTCGGCGTGAAAACACATACGATACGTGGCAAAGACTGGACAGCAAGCATCTGGGACATACCTGTCCAGACTGACTTGGCAGAAAGGCAAAAGGTCCAGGTAGAATGACCAAGGGTTGGAATGAAAAAAATATCTGTATACTGATGGACATTTCGATTCTTTCTGTGGAAAACAGTGACCGGAAGAAGGTACAGAGATCCGGAAATTCAATTTAGCAGCATAAAAGTAAAACATAAACGGAATTTAGGAATCGTGAAAGTGAAAATAAAAGCAATAATAAATGGCACATTTGGTAGAAATGGGGATCCGTGGACATTTGGGAGTCATAGAACTGCTTACTCGGTTTCCATGGCGAATAAGTAACCGAGATCACAAAAGCGCTCCTGGACGGGACGCCAGTCGATTGTAACCGAGATCACAAAAGCGCTCCTGGACGGGACGCCAGTCGATTGTAACCGAGATCACAAAAGCGCTCCTGGACGGGACGCCAGTCGATTGTAACCGAGATCACAAAAGCGCTCCTGGACGGGACGCCAGTCGATTGTAACCGAGATCACAAAAGCGCTCCTGGACGGGACGCCAGTCGATTGTAACCGAGATCACAAAAGCGCTCCTGGACGGGACGCCAGTCGATTGTAAGGTGACCCGTCTACAGCTGAGTGGGGTGGAGTAACGTGAAATGAAATGTTTTGCTCAAGAACACACGCCACCGCCCAAACTTGAAATTGAAACCACTATCTTGCGATCGTGATTGCAGCACTCCAACCACCAAGTCAAGAAAAGAGTTTGGAATATTAAAACATAGATAGACAGATAGATAGATAGATAGATATAGAATCCGTACCAAGGTTACCAACGGTACGCAGTCCACCCTAGAGCTCTCCGAGGCACAGCCCATAGCCCCACACACGAAAGAGTGTCTGTTCAATGACTAAAATATCGTGGCACTCCGTCGGTTACGACGACGAGGGTTCCAGCTGATCCGATCAACGGAACAGCCTGCTTGGGAAATTAACGTGCAAGTGGCTGAGCACTCCGCAGACACGTGTACTCTCAACATAGTTCTCGGGGGGGATTCAGCGTGACAAGGCTGGCCCCTTTGAAATATAAGTACAATAGAAACAGAAAGAAAGAGTGAGAGAAAGTTGGGGTGTTTTTGCTCAATAAACACTCACAACGCCCGGTCTGGAAATCGAAACTGCGATCCTATGACCGCGAGTCCGCTGCCCTAACCACTGGGCCATTGCGCTTCCAACCTAAAATATAACATCGAACAGAACACAGAAAGCCGTGTATCGTTGGTAATGGATTTTATATATATATGTTTTAATCTACCACGGCAAAATAGGAGTTGTGAAGGTGTGTGCCTCAAGGAGCGGAGCAAGAAGTGCCGTAAGAAGTGCCTCGGGAACATGGGAGGACGTCAAAGATTTATAGAAATATAACTGAATGATTATTATTTTAAGAAAAAGCACAATTAATGTTTGAGATCCGATTATAAATAATTTTGTTTTAGACGGTAATAAAATTAACAAAACAAAAATATATAACAAAGTGTTTACTTTGTTATATATTTTTGTTATATAATAGGCGGTGCCCCAACTTGGCCGCAGTCTAATAACTGAAGCAAGTAAAAGATAAAAGATAATTATAATTATCAAAATAATAATTTTTTAAAATTTTTACTTTAAGGCATCTATTCTCAATCTTTTATCTTTTCCTTGTTTCAATCATTATATTGCGGCCATGCTGGGGCACCGCCTTCAAGAATTTTTAGTCGAATGAATCGACGCTAGTTCTTTTTTTTTTATTTGGTAGACGGAAACTGAAAAAGCCCGTCGTATATATATATATATATATATATATATATATATATATATATATAAAAACAAAAGTAAATGAGTATATGCATATATACGTACAGGTATGTGCATACCGACATCCACCTGTATGTATAGGTGCATATCTGGGTACAGGACATTGCACACAAACGTAGACGAGAACACACGAGCCACATAGAGAACATTCTACTTCTTCAGCTACCCACGTTTTAACACCGGCGTTTCGACGAGCTTCGGGCAGGACGCAACGTTAAAACGGCTCGTCCCATGGATCGCAGATTAAATCTGTATACGCAAATTAAATCTAGCCATGGAGGAATGTAGTGGCGGACGAAAAACAAGACAGGAAAACAAACAGAAGGCTTTACGGCCAGACGAGAAAAATTATGTGTGTATGAACGCGATGAGGCACGGAACCGAGAGAGACAGTGGTAGCGTGTGTTACTTGGCGAAAGCCAAGGAAGGAAAGGATTATTGACCGGAAGCATGTGACCATGCCGGTGTAAAGGGAAGAGAGAGAGAGTGGTAGAGGGAGAAAGAGAGGGAGGAAGTAGAAGAATGGTGAGCAACGAGAGGAAAAGAGAAAGAGAGGAAATACGAGGGGGAAAGGAGATACGTAGTAGTAACAGAGGAAGAACAAGAGGGGTAAGGCGAGATACGTAGTAGTACAGAGGAAGAACAAGAGGGGTAAGGCGAGATACGTAGTAGTACAGAGGAAGAACGAGGGGGGGGGGAGAAAGGAAAGAGAAAGAGATAGAGTAGCGTCGGAGGATAAGTTTACGAACTACTTACAATTTTTGTGAGACGCTGCGTTCAATCATGTAAAAACAAAAGTAAATGAGTATATGCATATATACGTACAGGTATGTGCATACCGACATCCACCTGTATGTATAGGTGCATATCTGGGTACAGGACATTGCACACAAACGTAGACGAGAACACACGAGCCACATAGAGAACATTCTACTTCTTCAGCTACCCACGTTTTAACACCGGCGTTTCGACGAGCTTCGGGCAGGACGCAACGTTAAAACGGCTCGTCCCATGGATCGCAGATTAAATCTGTATACGCAAATTAAATCTAGCCATGGAGGAATGTAGTGGCGGACGAAAAACAAGACAGGAAAACAAACAGAAGGCTTTACGGCCAGACGAGAAAAATTATGTGTGTATGAACGCGATGAGGCACGGAACCGAGAGAGACAGTGGTAGCGTGTGTTACTTGGCGAAAGCCAAGGAAGGAAAGGATTATTGACCGGAAGCATGTGACCATGCCGGTGTAAAGGGAAGAGAGAGAGAGTGGTAGAGGGAGAAAGAGAGGGAGGAAGTAGAAGAATGGTGAGCAACGAGAGGAAAAGAGAAAGAGAGGAAATACGAGGGGGAAAGGAGATACGTAGTAGTAACAGAGGAAGAACAAGAGGGGTAAGGCGAGATACGTAGTAGTACAGAGGAAGAACAAGAGGGGTAAGGCGAGATACGTAGTAGTACAGAGGAAGAACGAGGGGGGGGGGGGAGAAAGGAAAGAGAAAGAGATAGAGTAGCGTCGGAGGATAAGTTTACGAACTACTTACAATTTTTGTGAGACGCTGCGTTCAATCATGTAAAAACAAAAGTAAATGAGTATATGCATATATACGTACAGGTATGTGCATACCGACATCCACCTGTATGTATAGGTGCATATCTGGGTACAGGACATTGCACACAAACGTAGACGAGAACACACGAGCCACATAGAGAACATTCTACTTCTTCAGCTACCCACGTTTTAACACCGGCGTTTCGACGAGCTTCGGGCAGGACGCAACGTTAAAACGGCTCGTCCCATGGATCGCAGATTAAATCTGTATACGCAAATTAAATCTAGCCATGGAGGAATGTAGTGGCGGACGAAAAACAAGACAGGAAAACAAACAGAAGGCTTTACGGCCAGACGAGAAAAATTATGTGTGTATGAACGCGATGAGGCACGGAACCGAGAGAGACAGTGGTAGCGTGTGTTACTTGGCGAAAGCCAAGGAAGGAAAGGATTATTGACCGGAAGCATGTGACCATGCCGGTGTAAAGGGAAGAGAGAGAGAGTGGTAGAGGGAGAAAGAGAGGGAGGAAGTAGAAGAATGGTGAGCAACGAGAGGAAAAGAGAAAGAGAGGAAATACGAGGGGGAAAGGAGATACGTAGTAGTAACAGAGGAAGAACAAGAGGGGTAAGGCGAGATACGTAGTAGTACAGAGGAAGAACAAGAGGGGTAAGGCGAGATACGTAGTAGTACAGAGGAAGAACGAGGGGGGGGGGGGAGAAAGGAAAGAGAAAGAGATAGAGTAGCGTCGGAGGATAAGTTTACGAACTACTTACAATTTTTGTGAGACGCTGCGTTCAATCATGTAAAAACAAAAGTAAATGAGTATATGCATATATACGTACAGGTATGTGCATACCGACATCCACCTGTATGTATAGGTGCATATCTGGGTACAGGACATTGCACACAAACGTAGACGAGAACACACGAGCCACATAGAGAACATTCTACTTCTTCAGCTACCCACGTTTTAACACCGGCGTTTCGACGAGCTTCGGGCAGGACGCAACGTTAAAACGGCTCGTCCCATGGATCGCAGATTAAATCTGTATACGCAAATTAAATCTAGCCATGGAGGAATGTAGTGGCGGACGAAAAACAAGACAGGAAAACAAACAGAAGGCTTTACGGCCAGACGAGAAAAATTATGTGTGTATGAACGCGATGAGGCACGGAACCGAGAGAGACAGTGGTAGCGTGTGTTACTTGGCGAAAGATATATATATATATATATACGTACATACATACATACATACATACATGCATATATATTTATATATATATATATACATACATACACACGCGCGCACGCACACACACACACACACACACACACACACATATATATATATGCATGTATTTTTGTGTCTGTTTGTCCCCCGACATCGCTTGGCAACCGATGTTGGTGTGTTTACGTTCCCCCAACCTCAGCGGATCGGCAAAAGAGACTGATAGATTAAGTACTTGGGTTACAAAGAATAAGTCTCAGAGTCGATTTGTTCGACAAAAGGCGGTGCTCCAGCATGGCCGCACTCAAATGACTAAAACATATAAAAGAATAAAAGAGTATTTACGTGTTCTCTCGTCCGGCACCAAAGTGAAACACACACACACACACACACTCCTCACCACGCATACCGTCTCTATATACCACCACCACCACCGCCACCACCACCGCCACCACCAACACCACCACCACCACCACCACCACCACCACCACCACCACCACCGCCGCCACCACCACCACCACCACCACCGCCACCACCACCGCCACCACCACCACCACCACCACTACCACCACCACCGCCGCCACCACCACCACCACCACCGCCACCGCCACCACCGCCACCACCACCACCACCACCACCACCACCACCACCACCACCACCACCACCGCCACCACCACCGCCACCACCACCAACAGCCAATACTGTATAACACATAGATATACACGCCCCATCCACCCACAGCAGAATCTCTTCTCAATCACCGTCCTACAGCTGGTCGTGGATTCTCCGTCAGATTCGACGATGAGCATCCATGCAAATCTAAAATCCTACTCGTGAAATTAACTCGAAAGCGGCTGAGTATCTCACTGACACGTGAACCCTTAATTCGACTTTTTGTTTTTCTGGCTGAAGTATCGTGATGCAACGTAGAAACAAAGTTGGATCCCAGAATAGGGAGCAGCAATCGATGCTGGTAATGCAGACTGGAACTTCGATCGACTCCAAGACCCTGAAAAAAATAAAAGGCAGAGTGGAGTGAAAACTTGTGGGTTTTTTTTTACCCGCTTCAGATTTTGATTTCCTCTTTTCCAAAGTTTTTCCTTTCGATTCTGTCTCTTCATTTATTCCTCGGACCTTTAAGATGGGTTTTCTTCGACTTTAAGATCAAAGCCTTATCTTCTCTACATCTACCCCCACTTCCATAATTAACCTTCTTCCTCTTCCTACCCCTCTTCGATAATTAACCTTCTTCTTCTTCTTCTTCTTCTTCTTCTTCTTCTTCTTCTTCTTCTTCTTCTTATTCTTCTTCTTCTTCTTCTTCTTCTTCTTCTTCTTCTTCTTCTTCTTCTTCTTCTTCTTCTTCTTCAGATTTATTACTCGTGCCGACATACCTTGGTCGACGCGTGACAGAAATAAAAATAAATCATGTGCCGCCAGAACTGAACATCTCCTGGCTAGTGGCAGCTATGCTCTTCGGCATTGAAGAGACTGCCACTATTCTGGAGGTGAACAGAGTGAAAGAAAAATCTGGTTGGGCATGGAAATGCAACTCCTTGTTCAGATTGAACAAGATAGCATAAATACCATACCCGACGCAATAAACCTGCCGGATGGCAGTAGAATACACATTGCTGTAGAGGGGCGCAGACCAAAGTGCTACCTCTGCAGCAGTGAAAAACACCTAAAAAAAGACTGCCCCATCTACAAGCAAAGAATGGAGGCAGACAAAAACAGAAAATTGCAGCAACAACAACAACAACAACCAAAAGCCTCCACACCACCAACACCACGAAAAGCGACACCACCATCTCCAGCCATCACCAAACCAACACCAACACCAACACCAACACCAAGAACCTCCACACGAAAAAAGATAATAGAACCAGCAACAACAACAACAGAAATTGCAAAAGAATCTTCACCAGATCCGACAAACATTCCCTTTCCAGATCAGATCAGCTCGGATTGTGCGAGCACTGATAGTGAGAAAGGGAAGTGGCACACTGTACCACCAACAAAAAAAAACGAAGAAGAAGGACAAAAGAAATAATTGACAAAGAGGGGAGGCGCGAAAAAGGTGAGCTTCCCAACATCATCGGCAACAACAACACACACTCACAACAAATAGCAACACCTTCTCCACTGCAAACACCAGCACTCCCACACACCACAAACGTAACAGCCATCAACACAAAAAATGAACACTTATTAAACTTTTTAAAAAACAGTACAAATGCAAACACCACAAACTTCATTATACCCCTACACAACGCACCACCAGCACACATACTCACACTAAAAATAACCCAAGAAAACTATAATAAAATAAAAGAAAAGTTTCCGAATGATGTTGGGTCGCTAAGGAGAAGCTTCTCCCAAAGCCTTTATCGGAATTTAGTGGAAACACCCACATGGAAACATAGGGGAGCCACCCCACCAGAAAACAGTAAGTAGAGCCTTTTCTCCTCTAATACTTTCCTTTTTTAAAAAAACATGGTAATTCTCAGATTCGGAAGCATAAATGTGAGAGGCCTCGGGTCGCCTTGGAAACAAGGTCACCTGTTGAACGACCTGAGGTCTTACAGTGTAGATGTAGCAGCCATTAGCGAAACCAGGCTCTCCAACCCGCAGGAACTCGCAGCCCTTTTTGGCGGATACGAAATTTTCCTATCTCCGTGTCGGCCGGGAGCGGGCGGTGGAGGTACTGCGGTGCTATTTCGGAAAGGCCTAGACTTGAAAATAAGGGCAGTCTTCCTGGACCCGGAAGGTAAGTTGGTGGTCCTGGACGTCGATAGTAGTGATGGCGCTGCTTTCAGACTACTGGCTGCCTACGCTCCGACAGGAGCAGGGCAGCCGGATTATTTCAAACGTCTGGAGGTTTTCCTAGGTACTTCTCGCACTTTAGTGCTAGTTGGGGACTGGAACGCTGTCCTAGACGAACGTATCGATAGGGTGGGTGCGAGAGCATCTAATAGGAAAGGGGGATGCAAGAGCCTCGCCAACCTGCTCAATCGCTTTCAGCTGTCCGACAGGTATCGACTAGACAACCCGAATGTGCCAATGTGGACTTGGACTAATCGCATCGGGTCGTCTAGATCGTACTTAGATAGAATTTTCTGTAGGCCAGCGGATAAGGATAGCATAGGGTGTCCACAATTCAACATAGTCGGCTACACGGACCACAAATTCGTGATCTGTACGGTAGACTTAGATAGGCTCCATAGACAAGGCCCCGGTTACTGGAAGCTAAATGCGTCGATAACGGCGTGCAAAGCCTACAGAAACCGGATTAGTTTATTAGTTAAGAGGGCTTTAACCGAGGCAATCATCAATAACAACTAAAGCGGGCAATTAGAGCATAATCAATTAGGTTTAGTAAGGCTCTAGCTGTAGAACGTAAGAAAACAGAGCGGGATTTAGTTAACAAACTAGACGAGGCTCTTAGGACAGGCATCGCAACCGACGTGTTAGCAGCGAAGTTGGCCCTCGACCAACACTTTGATGCCAAGCATGAAGGCTGCGTTGTCAGAGCTAAAGCACTTTCGGTAAGCGGGGAGGGGACTAAGGCCGCTCGATGGGCCCGCGTAGTTGAGGCGAAGCGTGGCAACAGAGCGACCATTCGGTCTTTGGTGGACCAGAACGACTGCGAGATTTCGGGACCGAAGCAGATGTGTGCAGCCTTTCAGCAGCACTTTGCTCAATTGTTCGGGACGGACGGTAGGACGGACGACGGAACAGACTTCGGTGTGTACCTAGACGGCCTGCCGCAACTCTCGACCAGCGAAGCCGAGTGCTGCGAAGGACCCATATCTGCCTGGGAAATACAGGAAGCGATGAAAGGCTGCACGAGAGGTAGATCGCCGGGTTTGGATGGTCTGCCTTACGAGCTTTATACGTCAATGCCAGACTTGTTTGCGGGCGTCTTGACAAACGTCTACTGCAACTGGCAACAAAACGGGAGAATTCCTGCTTTTGTTTGTCGAGGAGTGGTGGCTTTGCTAAGAAAGGACCCAAACAAGGGGGACATTATAGGGAACTTTAGGCCCATCACTCTGCTCAACACAGAGTTGAAGATCTTGGCCAAGGTGCTAGCCAAGAGATTGGCGCCTGTCGTGGGCAAACTGATCAGCAAGGCGCAGACATGCGCCATGCTGACAAGGTCTATCCACGACAACCTCCATCTCATGCGCTACATCATAGAGAGGGTGGGTAACGAAGCTGGCGCGGGTGGGGCTTTGATCAATTTAGATCAATCTAAAGCCTTCGATAGGGTCGACCATCGATACCTGGCAGCTGTTCTCAAGGTAGCTGGCTTCGGTCCGGTCTTCCGCGAGTGGATAGCTGCTTTATACAGCGGCATCTGCTCGGTTATACGGGTGAACGGCCATCTATCGGAACCGTTCGACATCTCGCGTTCGGTTCGCCAAGGGTGTCCTCTCTCCTCCCTTCTGTATGTATTGACTCTCGAGCCATTACTGCGGAGGTTGGAGGCTTTGAGGGGCGTCCTGCGTGATCTGGGATGTGGAAGGAGCGTGTCTGCCTATGCCGACGACGTCACCGTGATGGTGTCGAGCCACAGGCATATTGACCTGATTGGCGAGACACTAAACGAGTATGAGGCGGTGACAGGTGCGGAAATTAACGCGGAAAAGTCAGTGGGCTTGCAACTAGGCACCTGGAGGGGCAAGTCTATGCCGTCCAACAGCGTCGTAGGGTGCTGGACAGACGGACCCGTTAAACTGCTCGGGGTCTGGTTCGGTCTGGACCATCAGTTGGAGAAAAACTGTGAAGAAGTGACGAACAGGGTGGCCAACCTCGCCCAGAAATGGGCTGAGAGGAAGCTCTCCTTGAAAGGTCGAGCGGAGGTGGTGAATGCGTACATCGCATCCATCATCTATTACCGTTTGACCGTCGTCCCTTGTCCCGACCGCTGGTTAACCAAGATAGTACGCTTGCTCTTCAACTTTTTGTGGAAGGGTCAGGTACCACTGGTCAGGCGATCCATCTGCTGTCAACAGCCGCTGAACGGAGGCCTTGGCATGCCGTGGTTTCTGATGCGCAAACATGCGTTCAGGCTACGACATCTCAAGCGTTTCCTGGACGGTGAACAGGTGTGGTCGCCTTTCGTCAGACACGATTTTCCGCAGCTCGTTTCTTTAACAGAGCTGCAATCCTGGATCAAACGTAGACCGAGAAAGGGCGCTTGGCACCTCGAGTGCCGCCAAGCTCTCACCGCCCTCAGTCAGGCGGGCAGTGCGATCGGTAGTAGCTCCACTCTAGCGTTCTATAGAGGGTTAGTGGGAGAAAAGTGCGACGACGTTCTCGGGGAAACTCTAGGCGTCGAGGATAATCAGCTAAGCAGTCTGTTCAGGAGAACTTTCGGGCCGGGGCCCATGGATAATTTCCAAAGGTCCCTCGCCTGGCAGTGCTACCGAGGTGCGCTACCTGTTCGAGATAAACTCTACCGACACGGAAGTGCCGTCAACCGGGCCTGCCCGAGGTGCGCTCAGGACGACGAAACCGTTCTGCACGCACTCGTCCAGTGCCCGAGCATTGCTGACCTGTGGGTCTATATCGAACAGCTACTGTCACGTGTAGGACGGATCCGGCTATCAGCTGAATCCATCGTGAGAATTGACCCGCCGACCTCCTTTAACCAGGAGGGCAAGGCAATTTTCCTATGCCTAGTGGCTGTAGCGAAAGAGGTGATATGGTGGACCCGTTTGAAAGGGCTAAAGACAGACACTTTCCTCTTTGGGCCAAGGCCTCATCAACTTTTTCAAGTTCCACTTGAAAAGGAAGATGAGAGTAGAGAGGGAAGTGCTGTCTCATAGCAAATTCGTTGAAAGATGGGTAACTGTTGGAAGAATGGCCAGTATAAACGGACCAATTCTGAGAATACACCTGTAGAAAACAAAAAAAAAAAAAAAAAGGTAATGTAAAAGGAGAAAGGGCTCTATACCCCTTTCTTATTTTTTCTGACCAGGCTCCCGTGGTTTTATGGGTTTTTCCACGTGTAACCTTTCCTTTTTCGAAGGGCCTCCCCCTTTGGGAGTTCTACTTATTTATTTTTCTTCCTCTGTTTAGACGAACTTTCCTACCTTTTCGGACAAAACCTTTTGTAACCTTCGTCCTGTCTCTGTCCTTATATGTTTTTAATTGATATTAGCCCTTGTGGCCAATAAAACGAATTAATTATTATTATTATTAAGTTTTTT
>NC_142931.1:4493470-4498470 GCF_046866305.1 Octopus bimaculoides
AGAGGGTGGCTGCTGGAAGACCCTATGTCCAGCAACAGGAATCTGCACCATGCCACACAAGCAGTCATGGCTGACAGACAATTTCTGCGACCACATAACCCCTAACATCTGGCCACCTAACTCCCCAGACTGCAACCCCCTTGATTATTATGTGTGGGGTGTAGTTAAGTGAGAGGCCAACAAAACTCTTTGTAACGCCAAAGATGAAATGCAAGCAAAGATTATGGCAGCATTCACCAACTTAAACAAGGTGACCATCCAGAAGAGTTGCGGGAGATTCTGAAGTCCTCTGGAGGACGTGGTTGAAGCCAAATGCGATTTTATTGAATAAATTTACTCTTAATATTTCAAGATATTTTAATGTAATTTTAGTAAATATATCTGTTTGAATGAAATGTCAATATTATCTTTATTTTTGCGTAATTTAGACGACAGTTTATTCACCGCACCCTGTATATATATATATATATATATATATGTGTGTGTGTGTGTGTGTGTGTGTGTGTATGTATATGTATGTATGTAGGTGTATATATATATATATATATATATATATATATATATATATATATATATATATATATATATGTATGTATGTATATATGTATATGTAAATATATACATATACATACATATACACACACATATATATATACATATATATATATATCAGGCTCAGTAAAATGTAGGCGACGTTTTGAAACATGAAATTCATCACAAGATATTTCAACAATGCGGAAAGTATGTACCATTACAATGAACACATTTTTGCCACCGAATTATAAGTTTATTTATTCCGGTAACATAAAAATCTGGAGTTCTGGAGCTGATGAACTCTTTGAACGCACTTTCAGCATTGGTTTGATTTTTGAACTTCTCTCGCAGGAAACCATCAAGGTGCTCGAGAAAGTGGTAGTCGGTAGGAGAAAGGTCTGGGGAATAAGCTGGGTGGGGAAGAACTTCGTAGCCAAGTTCCCTCAACTTCTGGAGCGTCATTAGCGAAACGTGTGGTCGAGCATTGTCATGACCTCTTCTGTTGACCAGTTTGGGACGGAGTAGCAGCTTTTCGTTCATTTGGGCAATTTCATGGCAATATATTTCTGCAGTAATCGTTTTGCCAGGTTTTAAGAAGTTATAGTGAATGAGAACCAAAAGTACACCACCAAACAGTCACCATAACCTTATTTTTGAAGATCTCGGGTTTAGGGAAGGTTCTCGATGCTTCATTTTGGTCCAACCACTGTGAAGAGCGTTTTTCTATTATTGTACAGAATCCTCTTTCCATCGCAAGTTACAATACGGTTGGGAAATGGATCGGTTTGGTTACGGAGAAGAAGCGACGAGCAGATCTCATATCTGCGCATTTTCTGATTTTCATTCAGATCGTGTGGTACCCATTTGTCGAGCTTTCTTGATTTTCCGATCGCATGCAAATGGTTGCAGGCAGTTTTCTGGTTAACTTGAAGTTCTTTTGCCAGTTTTAGAGTGGTTTTACGTGGATCTTTCTCAATGACGGTCTTTAATTCACCGTCATCGTTGACAGATGGGCGTCCATTACGCACACGATCATCAAGCTTCCAGTGCGAAATCGCTTAAACCATTTTCGAGCTGACCACTCACTGGTCATTTCCTCACCAAACGTTTCGTTGATATCGTGAGCAGTTTCACTTGCTTTACGTCTTTTTTTGAAGTTCAATTGCAAAATTGCTCGACTATCGCGCAAACCCACACACTGATGCACACACATAGTTACACACACTCATATATACACTCATACGCGCACACATGTATGCGTACAAACACACACACACACGACAGGGGTGTATTATTGAATGGTTTTTATTGATTTAAAAGGGAACGTTTTACCTAATGAAGCATGAAGTTATATTCGGGTGCAACATAACCGACCGGGTACGGGTGGGCTGCTTCTGGGTACGGCTGTTTATCAAGAAGACACTTGTAAGCTGTTTGTAAACTTTGAAGGAATGATGACTAAATTAAGGTGGAATCCACTCTTTGAACCCTGGATCACTTCTGACCGATCTCTGATGACAGGGGTTCTGAACATGATCTTCCTGTCTGTCTTCAAAGAGAGTAAGTTAGAATTAGAGTAAAGCGAGAAGCTATTTCTAGCAGGTAGACCAACTCCGAAGTGGTTTCCTCGTGTGCACAACACAACTGGTTTGTTATATCGCAATGCCGCGTTCAATACCGTTGAACGGAAGGCGATCCCTCTCCCGACCCACCGTCGCGAAAAGTCTCATCGGCTTTTGTTCTTGACACACCTGAGAAAATGCCATGAATGGACTTTCTATGGCCATAGATGTGCTGGTCAAGGGCTAGGCTGGGGCGAAACAACCCCTACAACAACGCTCTGTTGGGTTTCTACGATCCAAGGTTATGAGACAATAGAAAGCCTTAAAAATTGTTACAGATTGGTTCAGGTTTGGAAAGGTAAGTTTGGGTGTGAGTTTATCGTACGGATGTCATAAGGGGACACGGTCTCAGCGGGACTCGGTAGTATTTGAAACTGGATCACCGGCCGTGGGATTACTTTCTGATGTTTGCTTCCAGAATGAATGGGTCATGCCGACCCTTTCTTTGAAATAAATTTAAACTGGCGCAGGACTAGTTGTGTGGTAAGAGGCTTGCTTTCCAACTACATGGTCCCGGGTTCAGTACCACTGCGTGGAACCTTGGGTAAGTGTCTTCTACTATAGCCTCGAACCAACCAAGGCCTGCTGAGTAGATCTGATGGACGGAAATTGAAAGAAACCCGTCGTATGTATGTATATATATATATATATATATATATATATATATATATATATATATATATATATATATATATATATATATATATATATACATACATACGACGAAAGAACTCTGGCCGAAATAAGATTAAGATTAATGTAATATAAAGCTGAAACAAATTAACACCAAATATACAGTGCGTGTGTTTTTATTGGCTAAACTGGCAATATGACCATCCCCAAGTACAACAACATATATATATATATATATATATATATATATATATATATATATATATATATTATATTGTGTGTGTGTGTGTGTGTGTGTGTGTGTGTGTGTGTGTGTGTGTGTGTGTGCGTGTGTGTGTATGCTTGTACTCTGTCACTACTTGACAACCGATCTCAGTATGTTTACGTGTCCGGGATTTAGCGGTTCGGCAAAAGACACCGAAAGAATAAGTACAGGGGTCAATATATTCGACTAAAATTCTTCGCAATGATGCGCCAGCATGGCCGCTGTCTAATGACTAAAGCAAGTAAAAGATAAAAGATACAAAGAAAATGCTTACTTTACTCCGACCATGCCATTCGCTCCTGTATATTTAATCTTGGAATGGCTTTCGTCTCTACCATGTAATGTAACCATTTCTTACCATCAGAGTAAAAAGGTTGATAACATTTAAATCGCTGCCGACCCAACCGTGACATCAGATTCGAGGTTGAAGCGAGCATCATCAGCAACGTTTTTACCAATGTCTCTTGAGTCTCAAAGACTGTCCAATTCCTCAAGGAATTCGTCTGATCGAAGACAATATGGTCGCTTTGTTTAGTCTTCCATATTTGGAAAAGCTTCAAACGTTTTCTTATAAAATTGCATTCAATTATGCATGCATGTCTGTGAGTGTGTGTGTGTGTGCGCGCGCGTGCGTGTTTGTGTGTGTGTGTGTGCGTGTGTGTGTGTGTGTGTGTGTGTGTGTGTGTGTGTACATATCTACATATATATATCTTATATGAGCGTAAGTATGTACAACTGTATGCAGGTATGAATATCAGTGTGTGTATATGTTAATATATCACCATGTGTATAAATATGTACACATAGTTATAACCATGTGTGTGTGTGCGTGCGTCTGTGTGTGTGTGTGTGTGTGTGTGTGCATGTGAGTGTGTATAAATATATATATATAAATAATTTTATGCATATATATATGTATACGTAAATTTGTAGACATAATGTACACGAAAACACTTGCTCACACACATACATTGCTCGACAGTAAATGCAAGGTTTAAGTGCCGGATAATATACATACATATATACATATATGTATATACATGCATATAAACATACACACATATATATACACACACACACACGCACATAATTATATATGTATATACATTAATGTGAGTGGATGTGTATGTATTGATAACTGTGTGTGTGTGTGTACATCTTTATGTAAGTATGTGTACGCGTGTTCGTGTCCATACACGCACACATACACACTTGTGCACTTGTGCATACACACACACTCATGTTCGATAAATGTTAGGTTTGTTAAGTGATAAATAATGTGTACGCATATATGTATGCGTATGTGTGTACTTAGAAATACACACATACAGACACGCAAACACACACACACGTAGTTATACATACATACATACATACATATATATATATATATATATATATATATATATATACTTCTATATATATATATATATATATATATATATGTATGTATGTATGTATAACTGTGTGTGTTTATGTATTTCATATGCGCATTGATTATGTGAACACGCACAAACTGAAGCTAGACATGCACAGGCGCGTGCACACACACACACCGGCGCGCACACACGTAGCCGTCTGTTATGTGCACCGTTTGAAGAGCAGGCAGCCACATACATATTTGGGTTGTCAGCGGAGAGTTAGACAGCAGCAACTCAAAGTATTGTTAAGTGACCTGCAATATGGCTAGGGTCAGATTTAGAAACTGGATCGATATATGAAATAGTGTGGTCATTGGCGGCGGAGGCGGCGACGGCGGTGGTGAGGCCAGTCCATACGGTTTGGTCACTGCTACAAGGACAGTGGTGATGTCGGCGAAGGCCGGACTGGCCATACATTTTTCTCGTCTATTTCTGCGTCTTTTCTCGTGTTTCTCTGATAAAAATAGTCTTCTTTATCAATTTCCTTTTATACTATTGCTTGTGTGCACCGCCGCCACCAAATAT
>NC_142931.1:4500970-4510970 GCF_046866305.1 Octopus bimaculoides
TGCACAAATGTATAGACTTTGTGGCCTGCCAACACGGGAGCATTCAACGTAATGTTGACCGTGGGAGAACACTTGCTCTGTGAGATTTAAACCAACCATTTGCAATGATTGACCCTGTGCCTTATTTATTGCCATTGCAAAGGACAGTTTGACAGGAAATTGAAGCCGCTTAAACTTGTTGATCGTATCGGAGAGAGGGAGACTGGAGTTATAAGAACATCTTGACCAGCGCCCGATCCATTCAAGATGGTTGCCTGTAAAACACGGGAGTATAAATTTTGATTAGCATGCGGAACTTTCCAAGAAGCCCTCGAAACTTTCCAGGAATCCCTCAGAAATTTTCAGGAAGTAACATCCTCGGAACTTCCCAGGAAGTAGTTCATCCTCAGAACTTTCCAGGAAATCCCGTCATCGTAACTTTCCAGGAAGTAGTTCATCTTCTGAACTTTACAGGAAGCCATCGGAACTTTCCAGGAAGTACCACCCTCGGAACTTTCCAGGAAGTACCAGCCTCGGAACTTTCCGGGAAATACCACACTCGGAACTTTCCAGGAAGTAGTTCATCCTCGGAACTTTCCAGGAAATCACATCCTCGGAACTTTCCAGATAGACCTGGGGACTTTGCAAGAAATCACGTCCGTGGAAGTTTCCAGGAAGTATTTCATCCTCGGAACTTTCCAGGAAGTAGTTCACCTCGGAACATTCCAGATAGACCTGGGAACTTTCCAGAAAATCACATCGTCGGAACTTTCCAGGAAGCAGTTCACCTCGGAACTTTCCTTTAACTTGTTATCTCTACTTGTAAAACGGCTGTGATATCTTGTTTTTTAGTGTAATTTTGCTACCTCTGGTAACTATTAACGTATTTAAATATATATATATATATATATATATATATATATATATATATATATATATATATATATATTCCTGTTATTCTTTTATTCTTTTATTTGTTTCAATCATTTGACTGCGGCTATGCTGGAACACCGCCTTTTAATCGAACAAATCGACCCCAGGACTTATTCTTTGTAAGCCTAGTATTTATTCTATCGGTTACTTTTGCCGAAATCGCTAGATCACGGGGGCGTAAACGCACCAACATCGCTTGTCAAGCGACGGTGGGTGGACAAACACAGACACACAAACATATTCACACACACACACACATATATATATATATATATCTACACGACAGGCTTCTTTCAGTTTCCGTCTACCAAATCCACTCACAAGGCTTCGGTCGGCCGCGGCTATAGTAGAGGTCACATACCCAAAGTGCCACGCAGTGGGACTGAACCCAGAACCATGTTGTTGGGAAGCAAGCTATATATATGTGTGTGTGTGTGTGTGTGTGTGTGTGAGAGAGAGTGTGTGTGTGTGTATGTATGTATGTATGTATGTATGTGTGTACGTACACACACTACTCGCACATGATACAGTAGAAAATCCTGGCGAACTCTCATTGATTTTAATCCCCATTGGTTTCACTAAAATAAGGACCTAGTAAAATTCTAGTATCGATAAAATAACGCACCAATCACGTACTGGGATCGATATTATCGACTAAATCCCTCCCTACCCCCAGCAAACGAATTTACTGGACCTGTGACGAAATTCGTAACGGGATCTTTAGCACGCCGGACGAAATGCTTAGCGGTATTTTATCCGTCTATATGTTCTGAGTTCAATCCATCAGGGTCGACTTTTTCAACCTTTTGGAATCGATAGATTAAGTACCAGTGAAACACTGGGGTCAATGTAATCGACTAGTCCCCTCCCACCAAAATTTCAGGCCTTGTGCCTATAGTAGAAAGGATTATTATTATTATTATTATTATTATTATTATTATTATTATTATTATTATTATTATTATTATTATTATTATTATCGCTTGATCATACATATATTACACCGGAAATATGCATCAACTCTTCAATAGAAGGTAACACTTACACACAAACACACTCGCACACACACACAAACACACATGCACACACACACACACACACACACACACACACACACACACACACACACACACATTCAATGACATTGTAAATTTTCTCAGTGGTGCTTTCTGCAGGAAGAATATATAGTGAGACCCAGGCTACTAAAGATGGCGAACCGAAAAAGTTTTTTGATTTAACTTAAATTATAAACGTAACGGGAATTTATCTGATGGGAATTTATCTGAAGGCGTACAATAGAGAGGGAGGAAAAATGAGGAGGAGAAAGATAGAGAGAAGGGGAGAGAGGCAAAACAGAGGAAGAAGGCTAGATAGTGGATGAGGGAGAGAAAGTGCGAAGGAATGTGGTCTCTAAATATCAGTCTAAAATCAGAAATACGTAGTGATTGTAATGTAATTGAGTTTGATATTTATCTCCTCATAGAGGAGACCTGCAAACGTGTTTCGAGCTTATTAAACCTCGTCAGTATAATTTTTTATCACCGCCCGGCTGTTAGCAAATAAAATAACTCACTAATTACGTAAACTGAAATAATGACATTACAAAATTTCGACTTTTCTTCCTATTAATAATAAAAATATTCAAAGTTTTAAGCATTGCAACATGCACTTAGCTATATGCTTTTCATGCAGAAAGATCCCTAGAGATAAAATTAGAATTTTAAAAAAAATTCACAAACTCACACACACACATACACACAAATATGTATGTATATATATAAAAAATATACACATGAAATATATACAAAAATATGTATCTACAGATACGATCTACGGCACTCCGTCGGTTACGACGACGAGGGTTCCAGTTCATCCAACCAACGGAATAGCCTGCTCATGAAATTAACGTGCAAGTGGCTGAGTACTCCACAAATACGTGTACCCTTAGCGTAGTTTTCGGGGAGATTCAGCATGACACACAGTGTGACAAGGCTGGCTCCTTTAAAGTACAGGTACAACAGAAACAGAAAGAAAACTTGAGAGAAAGTTGTGGTGAAAGAGTACACCAGGGTTCGCTACCACCCCGTGGAACTTTAAGTGTTTTCGCTCAACAAACACTCACATCGCCCGGTGTGGGAATCGAAACCGTGATCCTATGGCCGCGAGTCCGCTGCCCTAACCACTGGGCCATAGCCCAGTGAATTTGGTAGACGGAAACTGAAAGAAGCCTGTTGTATATATATATATATATATATATATATATATATATGTTTGTGTGTCTGTCGCCACAATATATCGCTTGACAACCAATGCTGGTGTGTTTACGTTCCCGTAACTTAGCGGTTCGCCGAGAGAGATCGAAACAAATAAGTACTAGGCTTACAAAGAATAAGTCCTGGAGTCGATTTGTTCAATTAAAGGCGGTGCTCCAGCATGGCCGCATTCAAATGAGTGAAACAAGTAAAAGAATAAAAGAATGTGTATGTATGTATAAATTTATATCCAAAGATATATATAATAACAGAGTGAGAGAATATATGTGTGTATATGTGTGTTTGTGTGCGTGTGTGTGTGTGGTGTGTGTGTGTGTGTGTTTCTTTGTATATATGTATACATATGTATGTATATATGTGTATGTATGTATGTGTGTATGTTTGTAGATATGTATGTATACACACACACGCAAATACATAAACATTTATATAAATAGATATGTATTAGTGTGTGTGTGTGTGTGTGTGTGTGTGCATGATTGTATATACGTATGAACATAAGCATGTGTATGTAGTGAAGGCCTAATACTGTTAAAAGGGCCCACAGTTAGAGGGCCCACAGCTTTTCGTTACCTTTCCCAAAGAAATATCGGAGATTAGAGTCGTAGAAATATGGAGGTGTCGAAAAATAAAACCCTTAGACAAGTCTTTTTATCCGAGTTGCCATATAGACCTAGATCATAGTAAGACCCAGATGAGGGCAAACGTGGAGAGCGGGCCGAGTTAATGAAATAAACGGAAAATTACACCAGTGGGGCTACCCCAGCATGGCCACAGTATCTAAGTGAAACATGTGAATGTCAGCGTAGGTGTTTATTTTATTTTATGACGACGATGTCCCAGCTTCAGTACAGGGAGTGAAAGAAAGAAAAGGGAGGAATAATACGTGTGTGTGTGTGTGTGTGTGCGTGTGTATGCGCAGTGGGGGGGGGGCGTCTTTCTATATGTCTGTCAGTTTATCTATCTATCTATCTATCTATCTATCTATCTATCTATCTGTCTCTGTATCTATCCATGTTTGGTGGACATTTCGACATTTATTTTTCTCCCTGTCTACCAAACATGGGTGGTGGTGGTACCGCGGTGCTTTTTCGGAAGAGTCTGAACCTAAAAGTAAGGCCAATATTCCTAGACCCGGAGGGTAGGCTGGTTGTCTTGGACGTCGATGGCACAAACGGGTGTGCTTTCCGTCTGGTGGCAGTGTATGCACCGTCCTTAACGGGTCGGGCGGATTTCCTTAGACGTCTAGAGGTTTTCCTGGGAACGTCACGACCTTTACTGTTAGTAGGGGACTGGAACGCTACCTTGGACACGCATATAGACTATGTGGGAGTGGATAGGAGTAGAAGGGGATGTAAGTGCCTCAAAGACCTGCTCAGACGTTTCCATTTGTCTGACAGGTTCCGACTCGACCATCCGAACGTGCCAACGTGGACTTGGACAAACCGCGTCGGATCGTCGAGATCGTATCTAGATAGAGTTCTATGTAGGACAGCGGATAGAGATAGTGTAGGATGTCCACAATTTAAAATAGTCAGCTACACAGATCACAAGTTTGTGACGTGTACGCTCGACTTAGATAAGACACATAGGCAGGGTCCCGGTTACTGGAAACTGAACGCTTCGCTCTTAGCGCGGCAGGTTTACAGGAACCGGATTAGCGAATTAATTAAGAGGGCGTTAACAGGAGCCATCGTTAACAACCGCTGGTGGTTTGCCCTGAAAATGGCAATCAAATCGGAATCTATTAGGTTTAGTAAAGAACTAGCGATAGATCGAAATAGAGTAGAGGGAGACTTAGTTAAGAAACTAGAAGAGGCACTTACAACTGGCAGCGCAACCAACGTTTTGGCTACGAGGATGGCCCTCGACCAACACCTCAACGCCAAACACGAAGGTTGCGTCGTCAGAGCTAAAATGCGTGCCTTAAGGAACGAAGGGATCGAAGCTGCGCGAGAAGCCCGGGTGGCGGAGGCGCAACGCGGTAACAGAGCCACCATTCGGTCTCTAATCGATGAACAGGGATGTAGTCTGCTCGAGCCCGAAAGGATGTGTGGGGCCTTTCAACAGCACTTTGCTCGACTGTTCGGTGCGAGCGGTGAGTCGGAACGCAGGATGGACTTCACTGCCTACCTGACCGGCCTGCCGCGGCTCTCGGCGGGAGAGGCAGAGTGTTGTGAGGGTCCCATCACAGCTGCTGAAGTAAGGGATGCTATGGCGGGCTGCGCGAGGGATAAGTCACCTGGATTGGATGGTCTACCCTACGAGCTGTATTGTCAAATGCCAGGCTTGTTTGGCGACCTCTTGGCATCAGTCTATTGCAACTGGCAACAAAACGGGAGAATTCCCGGTTTCGTGAGCCGAGGTGCAGTGACATTGCTGAAGAAAGACCCAAACAAGGGGAATTTTATAGATAATTTCAGGCCCATCACTCTGCTCAACGCAGATTTGAAAATTTTGGCCAAAGTAATAGCCGAGAGGTTGGCGCTTGTCATCGATAAACTGGTCGACAGGGCGCAAACATGCGCCGTGCCGGGCAGAAGTATCCATGACAACCTCCACCTCATGCGCTACATCATGGACAGGGTAGTTAAGGATCCTGGCATGGGTGGGGCGCTGATCAATTTAGATCAATCTAAAGCCTTCGATAGGGTCGACCATCGATACCTAGCGGCCGTCCTCAGGGCAGCTGGCTTTGGTCCCGTCTTCCGCGGTTGGATCGCTGCCTTGTATAGCGGCATCCGATCGGTAATACGGGTAAACGGTCACCTGTCAAAACCGTTCGACATCACGCGTTCGGTCCGTCAGGGATGTCCCTTGTCGGCGCTTCTGTATGTATTGACGATCGAACCACTACTGCGGAAGCTGGCGACACTGAGGGGTATCCCACGAGAGCTGGGTTGCGGGACGAGCGTGTCTGCATATGCGGACGATGTCACCGTCATAGTGTCGAGCGAAAAGCACGTCGAGATGCTAGGCGAGACACTTAAACAATACGAAACGGTGACAGGAGCAAAAATTAACCCGGAAAAGTCAGTGGGTTTGTTACTCGGCACCTGGAGAAGCAAGCCCATACCGTCCAACAGTGACTCCGTAGTGGGACGCTGGACGGACGGACCGGTTAAACTGCTCGGGGTCTGGTTCAGTCCGGACCTCCAAATGGATAAGAACTGGGACGAGATTACCAGTAGAGTGATCAAACTCAGCCAAACATGGGCTGAGAGAAAGTTATCTCTAAAAGGCCGGGCGGAGGTGGCTAATGTGTATATCGCATCAGTCATCGATTACCGCCTGACCGTCGTGCCTTGTCCCGATGCCACCATCACGAAACTAGAACGCATACTTTTCCGCTTTCTGTGGAAGGGTGGCGTTCCGATGGTGAGGCGATCCATTTGCTGTCAACAACCGTTACGTGGAGGACTGGGGATACCGTGGTTAATGATGCGCAGACATGCGCTGAGACTGCGGCATCTCTGGAACTTCATTGACGACGGTGAACAGGTGTGGGCGCCGTTTGTGAGGCACGCCTTCCCGCAGCTCGTCTCACTCACCGAACTGCAAACATGGATCAGGAAGAGACCGAAACTGGGCGAATGGCACCGCGAGTGTCGCCAAGCTCTACAACAGCTCTGCCGTCCGGGATCAAACTTGTGCAACTTCCAAACGACCAATGCGTTCTATAGAGGACTAGTGGAGGGGAGGTCTGACGACACTCTCGGGGCAAACCTGGGTGTCGACGAGAAATTCTTAACCCGCCTTTTCAAGACGACGTTCGGGCCGGGGGCCTATGGATAATTTCCAGAGATCCCTGCCTTGGCAATGCTATCGAGACGCACTACCAGTTCGAGAGAAGATCTACAGACACGGTTCGAAAACCACCGGACCGACCTGCCCGAGATGCGGTCAGAGCGACGAAACCGTTCTGCACGCACTCGTGCAGTGTCCAGATATTTCAGAGCTGTGGACCTTCGTCGAACGGCTGTTGTCGTGTGTGGGACGAGCCCACTTATCAGCCGAGTCTATCGTGAATATTGTTCCGCCACCTTCCTTTAAACGGGAAGGAAAAACGGTTTTTGTAACACTGATAGCTATGGCAAAAGAATGCGTGTGGTGGACGCGTTTGAAAGGTCTACAAACAAACACTTTCCTCTCTGGTCAATCCCTCGTCAACTTTTTCAAGTACCACTTGAAAAGGAGGATGAGGATAGAGAGGAAGGTGTTGTCGAATGAAAGTTTCAATAAAAAATGGGTAAATGTGGCAAGAATGGTAAGAATGAAAGACGACACCATTTTAAGCATAGACTTGTAACAAAAAGAGACAAAAAGAGAGAAGGTACTTACTTTCATGTACCTTTAAAAAAAAAGCCTGAGGTGACCGTGGTCTTTTCCGTAGGCTTTTCTCTCCACGGATAAACCTAATCTGTTCCCCGTTTTTTTACATCGACTGTGATACACGATCCCTATTGATCGCCCCCCCCCCACGTTTTTTTTTTTTTTTTTTTCTTCCCGCGATCCCTTTTGATCCAAATCATCCCCCCCCCCAAAGCTCTACTTTGTAATTTGTCCATTTTCTGTATTTAGCCCTGTGTGGCTATAATAAAAAGATATCTATCTATCTATCTATCTATCTATCTATCTATCTATCTATCTATCTATCTATCTGTCTCTGTATCTATCTATCTATCTATCTATCTATCTATCGATCTATCTATCTATCTATCTATTTATCTCTATCCCTCTATCTATCTACCTACCTACCTATCTATCTATCTATCCATCACTCTGCTCAACGCAGATTTGAAAATTTTGGCCAAAGTAATAGCCGAGAGGTTGGCGCTTGTCATCGATAAACTGGTCGACAAGGCGCAAACATGCGCCGTGCCGGGCAGAAGCATCCATGACAACCTCCACCTCATGCGCTACATCATGGACAGGGTAGTTAAGGATCCTGGCATGAGTGGGGCGCTGATCAATTTAGATCAATCTAAAGCCTTCGATAGGGTCGACCATCGATACCTGGCGGCCGTCCTCAGGGTAGCTGGCTTTGGTCCCGTCTTCCGCGGTTGGATCGCTGCCTTGTATAGCGGCATCCGATCGGTAATTCGGGTAAACGGTCACCTGTCAAAACCGTTCGACATCACGCGTTCGGTCCGTCAGGGATGTCCCCTGTCAGCGCTTCTGTATGTATTGACGCTCGAACCACTACTGCGGAAGCTGGCGACACTGAGGGGTATCCCACGAGAGCTGGGTTGCGGGACGAGCGTGTCTGCATATGCGGACGATGTCACCGTCATAGTGTCGAGCGAAAAGCACGTCGAGATGCTAGGCGAGACACTTAAAGAATACGAAACGGTGACAGGAGCAAAAATTAACCCGGAAAAGTCAGTGGGTTTGTTACTCGGCACCTGGAGAAGCAAGCCCATACCGTCCAACAGCGACTCCGTAGTGGGACGCTGGACGGACGGACCGATTAAACTGCTCGGGGTCTGGTTCAGTCCGGACCTCCAAATGGATAAGAACTGGGACGAGATCACCAGTAGAGTGTTCAAACTCAGCCAAACATGGGCTGAGAGAAAGTTATCTCTAAAAGGCCGGGCGGAGGTGGCTAATGTGTATATCGCATCAGTCATCGATTACCGCCTGACCGTCGTGCCTTGTCCCGATGCCACCATCACGAAACTAGAACGCATACTTTTCCGCTTTCTGTGGAAGGGTGGCGTTCCGATGGTGAGGCGATCCATTTGCTGTCAACAACCGTTACATGGAGGACTGGGGATGCCGTGGTTAATGATGCGCAGACATGCGCTGAGACTGCGGCATCTCTGGAACTTCATTGACGACGGTGAACAGGTGTGGGCGCCGTTTGTGAGGCATGCCTTCCTGCAGCTCGTCTCACTCACCGAACTGCAAACATGGATCAGGAAGAGACCGAAACTGGGAGATTGGCACCGCGAGTGTCGCCAAGCTCTACAACAGCTCTGCCGTCCGGGATCAAACTTGTGCAACTTCCAAATGACCAATGCGTTCTATAGAGGACTAGTGGAGGGGAGGTCTGACGACACTCTCGGGGCAAACCTGGGTGTCGACGAGAAATTCCTAACCCGCCTTTTCAAGACGACGTTCGGGCCGGGGCCTATGGATAATTTCCAGAGATCCCTGGCTTGGCAATGCTATCGAGACGCATTACCAGTTCGAGAGAAGATCTACAGACACGGTTCGAAAACCGCCGGACCGACCTGCCCGAGATGCGGTCAGAGCGACGAAACCGTTCTGCAAGCACTCGTGCAGTGTCCAGATATTTCAGAGCTGTAGACCTTCGTCGAACGGCTGTTGTCGCGTGTGGGACGAGCCCACTTATCAGCCGAGTCTATCGTGAATATTGTTCTGCCACCTTCCTTTAAACGGTTTTTGTAACACTGATAGCTATGGCAAAAGAATGTGTGTGGTGGACGCGTTTGAAAGGTCTACAAACAAACACTTTCCTCTCTGGTCAGTCCCTCGTCAACTTTTTCAAGTACCACTTGAAAAGGAGTATGAGGATAGAGAGGAAAGTGTTGTCGAATGAAAGTTTCAATAAAAAATGGGTAAATGTGGCAAGAATGGTAAGAATGAAAGACGACACCATTTTAAGCATAGACTTGTAACAAAAAGAGACAAAAAGAGAGAAGGTACTTACTTTCATGTACCTTTAAAAAAAAAAAGCCTGAGGTGACCGTGGTCTTTTCCGTAGGCTTTTCTCTCCACGGATAAACCTAATCTGTTCCCCGTTTTTTACATTGACTGTGATACACGATCCCTATTGATCGCCCCCCCCC